>NW_021469308.1:0-1395 GCF_001605985.2 Dendrobium catenatum | reverse complement strand
GTTTGAGTTGTTTCAACTAGTTGATTGTTATTTCATGGGCTATTCATTGAAAAGATCACCGAGTTTGAAAAATTTATTTAAACATGAAATTTTGTTTACGAATAGTTCATGTATGAAAGTTTCATTTATGTAAAAATTTTCAATTTGGCTCTCATGTTCACAAATTGACTCTGTCATTGCATTTTGTTTGTCCAAATAGTACAAATAATTCTAATTGCTCTAAAAAATTAATGTCATATAACAATAACATGAGAAACTAAAATTAAAATTGCTTAAATTGCAATAATGTGGATAACTTGCACAAATCGACTACTTTCTCTTTAAGTTTCATCATAATTTTGCTCCTCAAGCCATAAAAAGGGGTACATGCATTGAGATAGAACTCTGAGTATTCTTATCATCGTCTCTTCTATAGCTATTATTTCTTCTTTAAGCTCTATAAAGCAAGAACTCGCTAGCATTTGATTAGGAATGGTGAAGCTTCTCTCCATTTGCATGGTATGACGTAGGCTGAGACAGTCAAATTAGTTTAAATTCTTCTATCTTTTAGTCGTTTTCTATGTTCTTTCAATTAATTTTGACTCTCTTTTCCTAGCATTCTTCTCACCCTAACAAAAAATAAAGTAATAGTTCATGAATCCCTTTTAGTTGGCGAATTCGAATAACTATCCCCATGTGGATTTAGGCCAGGCAAAAAATGAGGCTCATCTATTAGGTCCGGTCACCGGATCTAATTTTTCGACAGGATTCCATGCGCTTTTAGTGCGCTTTTGATGTATTTTTTAAAAAAGAGCAGCTAATACATAATTTTAATTACATTTAGCTACTTTTTGTTGAGTGTTTGCAAAAATATAACAAAAGCGTAGCAAAAGCACAACAAACATCTTACTCGTTGAGTATTTGTTGCCCTTTTGATGTGCTTTTCAAATGCTCAGTAAAATGGCAGCAAAATAGCAGCTATTATGCAGTTAAAATTGCATATTAGCTCCTCTTTTTCAAAAATACATCAAAAGCGCACTAAAAGTGCTTAAAATCAGGACGAAAAATTAGGTCTAGTGACCGGACATAATAATTTGCTCAAAAAATGAGACCCACCTAAGATGATGTCATTAAAGATAGCCAATATTAGGTGAAAAAAGCAAAAAAAGAATTAAAAAAATCACTCTTATAGAGTGAGTCGACATTCACTCACTCAAATCTCAAAAAGAAAATTCAACTTAGTAGTAGTCAGTCACAAGAACAACTCAACTGATTCCAATTAAAAAAAAAAAAAAAAATTAAACTCGTTCCTCTCTAAGAAGTTTATTATTCTTTCTCATTTGTTTGTCACCATCATAAATCATCTCGATTCTCAAATTTAACCAAGAATTCTTTCTCATATATATATATATATAT
>NW_021469307.1:0-307 GCF_001605985.2 Dendrobium catenatum | reverse complement strand
TGTTAAAAAGAGTACATGTTTAGATCTCTCAGGTCTATTGCTCAAAGTGATGGTGAAATAAATGGGGATATTATTACAAGAATTCATGTTGGATGGTTGAAGTAGAGGAATGGATATGGCTTATTGTGTGACAGAAAAATTCCCCTTAAATTTAGGAAAAATTCTATAAGATGGTGGTGGACCTATATTGCTTTATGGCATTGAATGTTGGTCATTAAAAGAGAAGTATAAAATTAAGTAAAGTGTTGTAGAGATGAGGATGCTCAGGTAGGTCAGTGGTTTTACTCTTAGAGATAGAATACAAAAT
>NW_021469306.1:0-309 GCF_001605985.2 Dendrobium catenatum | reverse complement strand
ATTCCGTTCTACTTTCATCTCCCCTCCTAGCCCCTACCCGCCAGCCTTCCAAACCCTCCAAAATACCCTTCCCTCCTCCCAAAAACTGAACCCCACCCAACACCTCACCCTTGAGTCGCCAGCCTCCCCTCACCCATCCACCACCAACTCCACCCAACCCCTCACCACCAGCCTCCCCAAGCTCTACAAGCTGCCGACCATCAACCCACCACTCAAGGATTTTGAATTTCAAATTTCAAAATCGTCCATAATTACTTTCCTTAATTGCGTTGTCATTAATTTGGAAAGTTGCTTCTTGTAGATTCAAAT
>NW_021469305.1:0-313 GCF_001605985.2 Dendrobium catenatum | reverse complement strand
CAACCAATTAAACATTTTTATTCAGCTTATCATCTTGTTCCCTTATATACTCAAAATTCATTTTGTAAGAGAAACCAGTACTCTTTCTGAGCTCACAATCCTCAAGAAACTAGCATTCCTCGCTTCAATATTTTTTGTTGGCTATGAGGGAAATTAAATCCATATCATTTATAATTTAATGCATTGCCAAGAAAGCAACTGCCAACTATTTTGGAATACAATTTCTTTATTTATGGGTTATTAACCCACACCTCAACAAAATAATCACATATGTATTAGGCTTTCAGTGTTCCCCAACTTAATGAGTATTAGG
>NW_021469304.1:0-1117 GCF_001605985.2 Dendrobium catenatum | reverse complement strand
TCAGAGAGGAACAGTAAGGGAACGAGGTCTCACAGCTACACTCCTTTGTGTCCACCTCGTGACATTCATGATTGCACTCAATCTCAGCTTTGATTGTTGTAGATTTTTTAATAATAAAATGTTATTTCCTTATTGTGATATATCTAATGTACTCCTCTGCATGAGGAACTAGTAAACATTTCCAAGCACTAGAGTTTGACTTTCTCTGAGAAACCTGCTCCCTAAGCATTGCCCTAATCACGTCGACCAAATCAACCACGAGCTTACTTCTAACTTATTCTGCCCATGAATTAAAAGATTCTGACATGTTTGTATTGTAGTTATTTTTTATGTTCTTTGAGTAAGTTGTCTTAGACCACTTGCATGTCAACGAATTTAAGTACGAGAAACTTGTGAACTAATTTTGAAGATCTCTTTAAGTTTGATATTAAAGTCGTGTAGCCTATAAGAATTCACGATAGTTCATACCAAATTCTGAAGCTTGTGGCTATCATCGCACTAAAATAGTTTCTTACAATTCATCCAAAGGTGTTTCGTGCACTCTATATGCTCGACATTGGGAAAAAAACAAGCTTGATAGCTTCACTAAGTCGCTACTCCATATCTAATATGAAGGCCAGATGTTCTATATCATAACTAAAACTTTCTGACAAGTTCCTCATAAACCACTCTCAAGTTTTTTTGGATTCAAATTCGACAATGGCATATATAATAGTAAAGAAATCATTATTGTCATCTAAACAATATATAGAAAGCAGTACACCTAAATACTTTGATTTGAGATGAAAAACATCAACCCTAATTAAATATCTACACCCAACAAGAAAACCATCATTATAAATCTTGATATTAATAAAGAATATCTTGAATGTGTTGTTTTGGTTGTCAAACATGTATGGTATGTGTAAGCATGGATTCATGTTGATTAAATATGACCTCAAAGTAGACACCCACATGTAGTTATCGTCAACTGAGTTGAACATTGTATCTCTTGCTAATTCTCTTGAACGCTAAATTTGCATGTATGATAATGACAATCCAAAAGTTGTCTCCAAGTTATTATTGATGCCCTTTAGTGTTATTGTAATATCAAAATCTGCTCCAGGATCGTCCAGGA
>NW_021469303.1:0-313 GCF_001605985.2 Dendrobium catenatum | reverse complement strand
TTTACGGGCTATGCCACTCTAGAAAAACTATAAATAGTGCCCTCATTCTACACCAAGGGGACTCAAGTGAAGAGAGAGAAGAAGAAGAGGAGAAAGGGGAAAAGGAGATTCCTCGCCTCCTCGACCACCGCCGGAGCTCTTCCTGCCGCCTGAAGACGTCGGAACTCTGCCGGACTTTCGGGAAACGCCGGGAATTTGCACAACTTCCACGTGATGCTGAAATTCTTCTCATTTAACGACAGAGTTCACTCCTTACGCCGAAACTCCGCCCAAGGAAGGCCGGATTTCTCCTCTTCCACCAACAGACGTCGGA
>NW_021469302.1:0-1389 GCF_001605985.2 Dendrobium catenatum | reverse complement strand
CTCTTATAAAATACTTCTTAACACCTTACATTAATATTTCAACCAAATAAAATTTTCTAATAAAATGCTTCATATTTATAAACATTAGTGCATAATATTATATAATTTCATGGAGGGAAAAAAGAGCTCCAAAATTTTTATGATTTAATTGCATTATTGATATCCATATTGGTAAACTAAAGGGATCATTGATAATAATACAACTAAAACTTTAGAACCTTAATGCAATGTAGAGAGAGGGTGGAGGATGTGCTATGCTTACTTAAAATTTTGACCATCTCTCATTGAAAAGAGAATATATTCTATTTAATTACTTTTGCAATGATCAATATCATTTTTAATTTCCCCACACTTAATTAGATATATATATTTTTTGCAAGACAATTGGTTGGGTAATACTGTGATTGATGCTTACTTAAATACCATACCTTGGAAACTGTTAAAGTGTCTTCTTTCTTTTTAAATAATGGGTGGAATATTGATAAGTTAAAAGAAATTTTACCTATCTGTTTGGTGGACAGGATTTTGAAAATTCCTTTACAGCTGAATTGCAATGATCAAATTCTTTCGACTGTGACCTCCAATGGTAAATTTAAACTTAAAAACCTGTGGGAGAATTTTCGTATTCCTTCTGTTAAATCTCCTATTTATGTGGCTATTTGGCATAGTTCGTTTCCTAACACTTATTCTACTTTTGTTTGGAGGTGTATTAAAGGTTTTCTCCCTGTTGACAATTTGATTCAAAGAAAAGGTATTACGTTAGCTTCTAAGTGTTTTTGTTGTTTTAAGTGTGAGAATATTGACCACCTTTTCATTAATGGGTTGATTGCTAAAAAAGTTTGGAGTTATTTCAACAATATTACTGATAAAAATTTTACGACTATTAATACCTTGCATTTGATGTTGGAGAACTGGTTTCATTCTAGTAAGGGCATATTTTTAATCTTTTACCCATTCTTATTCTCTGGTATATTTGGAGGGCTAGAAATGAGGCTAAACATGAGAATATGAAGATTGATGCTAATATTATCATTGATAATGTGAAAATAAAGGTTTTGCAACTCTTTAATTTCAATATTTTATCTAGTAAAACCTTTTATAGATGTAAGCATTTGGCTGTGTTCTTTGGGATTTCCTTGGATCAAGCCTCTCCCAATATGGCTGATTCTTTTGTTTACTGGATAAAACCCAAGCTTCCTTATGTGAAATTGAACATTGATGGATCCGTGGGTTTGCTGACGGCTGGAGCGGGAGGTATTATTCATGATTTTTCTGGTGAGGTCGTGGCTGCCTTTGCTACTCCTCATCAGACTAATGATGTTATTTTTGCTGAGCTGAATGCGTTAATTCTAGGTTTGGAACTGTGTATTAAATATGGTTGTAATTCTG
>NW_021469301.1:0-477 GCF_001605985.2 Dendrobium catenatum | reverse complement strand
ATATTAAATTTAACAATATATATTTTTTAAAACTTTAATTTAGTTCTAATCGAGCTTCTTAGTCGATCTCTAATTGAATTTGTTCACGAGCGTTAAACGATATTGTTCATGAGTATAAACGAACCGAACGCCAAGTTATTCAAACTTATTTATTTAGCTATCAAGTATTTATTAAAAAAAGTTTAATCTCATTTGTTTTCCTTATCAAATGAACATGAAAGAGCTTTTATCGAGTCGTGCCACGGATAACTAGTCGAACGGTTGGTTCATTTGCTGCCCTATCTAGAATTGATAGAACAATATCATGTTACTAGCCAAAGCATTCATCCCATTAAAAGAAAAAGTATATTATCATTCCAACTACCAAATATTAAAAACCGAATAACAAAATTTTCTACCAGACAACAGAAGAACATTCCAGCCACGGGAACTTTTATTTGGTCCGGTGCAAGGAGCTAGAGGAAGGTTCGGTTTTGC
>NW_021469300.1:0-690 GCF_001605985.2 Dendrobium catenatum | reverse complement strand
AAATGTTACACAAAAACAGCGATTCATACCAATTGTTTCTTGATTTTTGCTCATTCTACATGCTTCAATGGTTAAGTCTAGATCAGTTTTTTCTTCTGGAAGAAGCTTTTGAGATGCCACAACTGCAAGACAGATACCATAATACATACACCAAGGGACATGATGCTGAACCATGCAACTCTGGCATTTGTCGTCTCACTCACTTCTCTCATATCAGCTTCCCTGATCTCATAAAAAAAACATAAAAAATGTTCAGTCCATGCCTTCCCAAGATCTTTAACAAAATCAGTAGATAAAAGCTTTGTTCGGGACAGCATTCGTTTTGCTTTTTAAAACGATTTTTCAGTACAAAAATTTCAAATTCAAGACATTTTTGTGCTAGAAAGCTGTTTTAGAAAGCAAGAAGAAAGCCGTCCCAAATGAAGTCAAAATGTTTCCTGTAGGCCAAAGAGCTACAAGGATTACCTGGATTTTAGATATAGTAAATTCTGATGGATTGCCTGAACCTGTGCTTCCAATTTCTTGAGCTCAAGCTCAACGCCCTAAATGTTTGGCAAACTCAAGAGTGAGATATAGACGAAATTGAGCTATCATGTGAGATAGAACTTACCTCAATCTTCTCTTTCTTAGCAACAGAATCCCAATCCTTAGCTGCAATACCAATCTTCCAATCAAGAATAACATTAGCTG
>NW_021469299.1:0-352 GCF_001605985.2 Dendrobium catenatum | reverse complement strand
AAGGGGGTGGCTAAAGCATAAGGAAGAAAATTTAAATTTGATTTAAATTAGGAAGCTTTTTATTTTATTTAAAAGAACATGAGATGCTAGAGTTAGAGATGCATGATTTGAGTTGTTCTCCTGGAGTCTTCTTGGTGTCTTGGGCTCTAGATCCACAATCTAGAGATTGGGAGAGACAATCCTTCTCTCGAATTGAGGATCAATTGTATCTTGCTTCGAGTTTGTTTTGCTTTGATTCTACTATTGCAATTTATCGTTTTTAGATTGATTTCATCCAGATTTTCTTGTTTTTTCTCACTGTTTTGACCAATCCTAGCTAGGGTTGCTTGCGAACTCAAGTATTTCCTAACAA
>NW_021469298.1:0-323 GCF_001605985.2 Dendrobium catenatum | reverse complement strand
CTAACTTTAACATCCAAATCATGAACTAATTCGTGCGTAAAAAGGATGTTATCGGTAATGGCACGCCCTTTCACAAAACCCATCTGGTGAGGGGAAATAATTTTAGGTAAAAGCACAGAAAGGCGATTACTAATAATTTTAGAGAGCAATTTATTAAAGCAAGTACATAAACTAATAGGAAGAAAGTCATTACAGGTTTTGATAGAATTATTCTTGGGGATAAGAACTAAGGAAGTAGAAGAAAAAAATTTAGGCATCGGAGACCCCCCGAAAAAGTCAAGAACCACATTATAGATGTCAAAAGAGATAATATCCCAGGCTTT
>NW_021469297.1:0-833 GCF_001605985.2 Dendrobium catenatum | reverse complement strand
TTAATTAAGATTAATTTCAATTAATTAAAATTAACATTTTTTTTTTGCTTGACGGCTTTACGGGATTCAGCCGAAGATGCGCTCGGAAGGCAGAAAGTTACCTTCACAAACGGCGAGCTTCCCGTTCTTGCTTTGGATCAAAATGTCGTGGTTCCGGTCCGACTGGAAGGGAAAGTCGGCGAAGAGGCTAAGTCGAACAGCAAAGAGGGGGGAGGTCGGGCAACTCCAGGCGCTGGGCTTCAGAGGGGATCGGGCAAGTGACTTGCGGCAAAGAGGAGTGGCGATCGGGCTGGTTGGGTTCGGCTGGAGGAGAAGGTTCTCCCCTTCTCTCCCTCTCTCTCTCTCTCTCTCTTTCACGGGATCCGGCCGAACAAGCTCCCGAAAGGGAGAAAGTTACTTTCACGGCAGCAAGCTCCTGTTGCTGCTTCCGAACAAGATGTCGTAACTTCCGATCCAGAAGGAAGGAAGAGTCGACGGAGTAGCGAAGTTGAACGGCACAGAGGGAGAGAGCGATCATATGAGAGGGCAAGGCCTTGGCTGAGAGTTGTCGTCGGCCTGGGATCACAAGCAGGGAAGAGGCTTCGGGATTTAGGGATCGGAGAGGCTTCGGAAGAGGAGGGAGATCGTGAAGGGAGCAGAGCAGAGAAGTATCGGGGCCGTGCCGAATGAGGTGATTTCCGCCTCATTTTAAAGACGCGGGCTGGGTTGCGATCGAGAGAAGAATTTCTGCAGGGATCGCGGGAAGCGACGCGAGCGGCGCCGAGTGCATAGTAATTTGACGGGATTCCAGCGGGATTTCGGCAGGGTTTCTGGATTCGATGGGTGCAAGGTAT
>NW_021469296.1:0-229 GCF_001605985.2 Dendrobium catenatum | reverse complement strand
GTGTTGGCAGCGAACCCTTCGGCTATTCACACTCTCCAGGTGTAGGCAATGAATTCTTCGTCTGTTCACACTCTCTAAGTATCGGTAGAGAACCGGATCTCCTTGACAGATCTTCTCACAAGAATCTAGAAGGAAGAATGAAAAGAGTAAAGTAATCCGAATTCACAAGTAGAGACTCTTACCTTTGAAATTCAAGTGAAGCCTTATCGCTCCAATGGTAGGAATCCTC
>NW_021469295.1:0-337 GCF_001605985.2 Dendrobium catenatum | reverse complement strand
GAGAGGGAGAGAGAGAGATAGAGAGATAGAGAGCAAGAAAGATAAATGGAGTGCAAGGGAGAGAGCAAGAGAGAGCAAGAAAGAACAAGGGAATGCAAGAGAGAGAGGGAGTGCGATAGAGAGAGTGGGAGTGAGAGAGAGAGAGAGTGGGAGAGTGAGAGAACAAGAAAGAGCAATGGAGTGCAAGAGAGAGAGAAAGGGAGAGAGAGACAGAGAGAGCTAGAAAGAGTAAGGAAATGCAATAGAGAGAAATAGAGGAAGAGAGAGAGAGGGAGAGAGAGAGGGAGAGAGAGAGAGCAAGAAAGAGCAAGGGACTACAAGAGAGAGGGAGAGGGAG
>NW_021469294.1:0-401 GCF_001605985.2 Dendrobium catenatum | reverse complement strand
AGATCATGTCAATATCACTCCACTCTTTTCCTTTTTTACCTACTTTATTATGTCTGATACTTAATTAAATGAAGCTTAAATTCTTATCGATTATATCTAGAACCTAACCTTCATTTAACTTCCCTTAACTAGAAGAAAGCAAAATATATCTTCTGGGCACGTCACTACCTAGTCCTAGAAAAGAAATATGAGATTTCCACTCATTTCACCTCCTCACAATGTTTATATTTTCTATACTAATGCTTCCTTCCATATTATTTTCCATCATCACCAAGGGTAAGAGAACATGAACCTGATTTTGATGAAGAAGGGTGCGCTAGTCCTTGAGCTTCAGTTGTAGAACAACCAGCACTAGCACTAGTGCAACCACTTAAACTAGCCTACACCTTTTACCTTTAGGA
>NW_021469293.1:0-1622 GCF_001605985.2 Dendrobium catenatum | reverse complement strand
TTTTTTTTTTTCTCAAACTTAAGTATTGGTGTTTATTTTTAATTCAATAGTTTTTTGTGTTCTCCAATATCAAACTGTTTTAGACTCTTGTGGTTGATGATATGGAATCTTATTTTTTCTTTCCTTGTTGGCCTACTTGATAAAGTAGTATGCATCCTAGCCAACTGCAATTGTGACATCATCTAAATATGAAAGTACTCATCAATCATTTGTTGCTGAAGTAATCTGCAGATGTAGAGCTTATTGCTTTACCAGCCTTTATATTAATTAATCCATTTGTTTATTTTTTGATATTAAGCAGACTAAGTTAATAAATGTTTATAACTACGAAAGAGAGGATCACCTTTCTCTATCATACTAGCTAAGAACATATGTAGGTGTTTAACTACAATTAATTATTCACTTCTTTTACTGTGCAAAATGACATTTTTTTCCTCTACTGATGGCTAGAGATTCAGACCAGTTGGTCATGGATGCTCAACAATATTGGCATCATATAAGTAGCTCTGTAAGTTTGTTTAGAGTTATCCTCTTACAAGTAGCGAGCCCACACTAAGTGTCCAGTCTTAGCAGTTGGGCATTTACAGTTCATGTGACAATCTCGATTTTGGGTGTGATGAAGTATTTCAATGATTGTGATGTAGAACTATATATGCAAGTGATATTGATTTGAAAATTATGTGTGCTTGAAGCCTTGAATAGAGCTTAACAATTTATTAACTCACAATAAACTTAAGCGATGACTTCAGCATGCAAGGGGGCAATCAAGTTTACGCAAACAATCCCATACTAATGGGAGGACACTATTAAATAACAGATTAATTAATAGCATGATCATGTGGTGTTTTAGATACAATCCCTATGTTAACAAATAGATTAGTCACTACAAAGGCCCACTCACACAACGCTCTTAGTGTGGGCTAAGTGGATAAGCTTTCACAATAAAACGATGCCACAATTGAGGAGGGATCAAAAAGATACAGGGGGGGGGGGTTTACCTGCGTGGAAGAAGATACTAAGCCACGACGAAGTCGTTGGCTGCCTATGTGAAAAGGACAACAATACGAATCCTCTCTCATGCCCGGACAATACTCTAACGTCTCCGTAAATTCTGGACAACAACTATGTAGGCGCCAGATCCTGATACAGCTGGTGGTGGGACTGGAAAATGGGCTGATCCTGTATTTCAGCAGCAGATAGCTGTCTTTGGAATGATTCGGGAGAAAAACAACAAGCTTCTGACGTGAGGCAAGCACTAATTGATTAGGGGCTGAGTTGGGCCTTAGTGGAGTTGCCAACTATAGCTTACTGATCAAGAAAAGAGGAATTAATTAAAATCTCCATTTAATAGTCAGATGAGCTGATTGTGATAGCTTTCTAAGCATAACCCAACAATTTAGGAAGGGACTTCAAGGCTTTTAGGAAATTTCAAATTTGAATTCAGATTTCCAAAATTAACGCTAGGCTAATTTAGGAAGAGAAATTAACTAGGATTTTCAATTAAATTTCAGATTGGTTGATTGGCATATCTTTCCAAATATAACCAAATGAGATTTCTAATTTGAATTAATATATCTAAAATTAATGTCAGACTAATTTAAGAAGAGGATTTGACTAGGATC
>NW_021469292.1:0-219 GCF_001605985.2 Dendrobium catenatum | reverse complement strand
ATTATGGAATGTCATCCTATCGACGAAGCCCAACTTACATAGATTATCTCTATGGGCTTTCAGAAATAGGACACGCTGAACAAAAGAGAAAAAGGAACATCTCATTAGGGCACTTAGTTACATACATTTTGGAAAAGAAATACAACTTAGTGCATCCTGATGATGAATACGAAGAGCCAGTATACTATAATGATGCTTCCTTCAGATTGCTTTTCAAGG
>NW_021469291.1:0-350 GCF_001605985.2 Dendrobium catenatum | reverse complement strand
AAATTTCTAATTTCTCTAAATGTATCTTTAATTATTGTCCTTAATTATGTCAATAAGTTTGATGGGTTTAAATCAATGTTTTAACTAACCCTTGACTAAGCATGAAATCAACACACAATAACAATCAATTCCTAGATCTAGGAGAGCCTTAAACTATCTGCAAGTGTGTGTACCCTAAACATGCAAGGATTAACATAAAAACATACAACTAGATATAAGACTATGAATAATCAAGAAATGATTATTCACTAATCATCCCCACAAATTCTATTCAAACATGTTTAATCCTCATTTAAAATTTCAAGGGGATCTCCCAACACTACAGGAAAAACAGTGAAAACCGGCGGTTT
>NW_021469290.1:0-280 GCF_001605985.2 Dendrobium catenatum | reverse complement strand
ATCAGCCAGGACGATCTATTCAAAAACCTTGGTTACGTTAGGATGATAAATATTGGCCAGCTCGAATTCAGGGCGATACTCTGGCCGATTTTCCTCTGATTTGAACTGATCAGCCGGGACAATCATGAGAATTGCCTAGACGATCAAGCCAATTTTCAATCATCCAGTTTTACATCCAGGGTGATACTCTGGCCGATCTTCTGAGTTTTATACTGATCGGCCAGGCCGATGTTCATATCGGCCTAGACGATAATGTCGGCAACTTGCAATTAATGAGCTT
>NW_021469289.1:0-2790 GCF_001605985.2 Dendrobium catenatum | reverse complement strand
AGGATACAAAATGGGCCATCTTGGAGAATCTATCCATATGATCATAACAGAATCCTTATTCCTTTGGGTTTGAGGTAGCCTCAAAAATGAAATCCATACTAACATCTTTCCAGGGGCCAAGGGGAACATGAAGTGGTAAATACAAGCTGGCATTAGTAACTGGATTTTTGGATAGCTTACAAACTCGATAGCTCCTCACGTAGCAAAAGACATCCCTATACATGGTGGGCCAGTAGAATTTCTCCATTAATAGAGATAAAGTCTTATCATGCCCAAAGTGGCCGGCTAGACCCCCGTCATGGCATTCATAAATAAAACCAAGTTGAATTGAACATTACAGTGTATAAATACATAAGCGAAAGAAAAGAAACCCATTTTAAATATGAATTAGCTAATAGGAGCTAATTTGACACAATTTCCACTATGTTTGGAAGTCAGGATCAGTTGAATATAATTTTTTTATACTGTCAAACTCGATTACCTTGGTGTGTAAGGTTTGTAAAAGGATATAACGCCTACTTAGAGCATCAGCTACCTGATTGTGCTTGCCTGATTTATATTTGAGGATGAATTGAAAGGCAGATAGGGACTTAGACCATATAGCATGGCGTCTCCTTAATTTATTATGGTTATCTAGGAACTTCAGTGCCACATGGTCGGTAAGTAAAATGAACTCCTTACATAGGAGATAATGGCTCAAATGGTGCAAGGCTCAAACAATGGTGTAGAATTCTTTATCTTAAGTGGAGTAATTATGTCTAACCTCATTCAATATTTTACTGAAAAACGTAATGGGTGGGTCGTCCTTCCTGGCTTAAGACAGCGCCAATTCCAACATTGGAGGCATCACAGTCTACTCGGAACACCTGGCTGAAGTTGGGAAGCCGCAAAATAAGGGCGGTTGTCATTTTATTCTTTAGTTCGTGGAAGCTGGACTGGGCTTCTTACATCCAATGGTACATGTTAGTTTTAAGCGATTTTGTAAGTGGAGCAGCTATTGTGCTAAAGTTGGCAATGAATCATTAGTAAAAGGAAGCCAACACGTGAAATCAAAGCACATCGGTGAAGGAAAATGGTGTTGGCTAGCTCACAATGGATTCAATCTTGTTCGTATCCAACTCAATCACCATGGCAGAAAGTATAAATCCCAAAAAATGAATTTTGGAATCCAAGAATTGGAACTTATGAGGGTGACAATATAAATTTTGCTCTTGTAAAAGGCTTAAAACTTTTCATAAGTGTTATAAGTGAGTCTGTAAGTCAGGACTATAGACCAATATATCATCAAAGTATATGATCACAAATTTACTCAAGAAGGGTTTAAATATTTGATTCATGAGGCACATGAAGGTGCTCGAGGCGTTGGATAATCCAAAGGGCATCACCAACCACTCATATATCCCATCCCTCACTATGAAGGCGGTCTTCCATTCGTTGCCCTCCCAAACATAAATCTGGTGGTGCCCACTACACAAATCTATTTTGGAGAAGACGGAAGATCCCTATAGTTGATCGAACAAATCAGCTATATGTGGAATAGGGAATCAATAGCATATACTAACTTTATTAATGGCCCAACTATCGATGCACATCATGTAGGTATTATCTTTCTTGGGTCTAATAGTGCAAGCACGACACACAGGCTGATGTTGGGTCTAATGAAGCCTTTGGCTAATAGCTCCTCCACATGACACCACAATTCTGTGTGTTCGTCAAGTCTGACCTGGTAAGGGGGTCGATTGGGCAAGATAGCCCCTGGTAATAGGTCCATAGCGTGTTATATATATCACGTAGCAGTGGCAAACCTGCAAGAAGTTCTTCATCTCACACATCCCTAAAGTCATTAAGGATCTGTTGAACTTCAGGTGGTGGACTGGGTTTGGGATCATTGCCCTCTTTTAATAGCAGTATATATCCTCCATCAGCCTTTAGAATGGCCAACTGACATTCAGCTATACTAAACATTAATTGGTCGTTAGTTAATCCTTCTGAACTAGTGTCCAATGGTACCAGCACGATTGATTCTCCGCCTTGCACTAATGTATAGGTGTTAGAGGTTCCATCATGAAGAGTCTTCCTGTAGTGCTTCCACAGTTGACCCAATAGTAAATGACAAGCATCCATGGGCAAGACATCACACCATACTTAGTCCTGGAATTTGCCAATAGAGAATTGGATTAGGCAGCATTTAGAAACTTTCACCTCATTTCCTCATTGGATCTAAGAGAGCTTATGTCACGACCCGACCCGACCAGGATGGATCCCGCTCGCACCGGGTCGCGACACAGAACAAACAGACTGACTTACTGACCAGGATCTGGTTATGGAATTTGGTTCGGAACTGAATCTTCCAAATTATTTAACTCAAACAGACACACATACACAGAGCTACTATGAATCATCAAATACAGCGGAACAAAACATCTATCTTTTTCTTTTCCTCAAAATAATCATCTACAAATACAGTACATGGCTCAGACAGAAAGAAACAGAGCAGAAAAGCCATGACTGTATAAAAATCAAAAGGGTACAAAATACCTATAGATCAGACTCTGAAATCTATTCCTGGACTTCCTTCCCTTTCCCAGAACCTGAAAACCACCAGAAAATAAGAGTAAGCTCAACATCTCAGCAAAGCGACAAACCTCCAATCAAAATTCTCAGAATCCAATACCAAACACATCAGAAAAATCCGTACAGAAATTAGAACAGAATCGGACAGATATCAAATTGGACAGATCAGAATGAAACAAATCAAATCAGAACAGATACGGACAGATCAAATCAGAC
>NW_021469288.1:0-508 GCF_001605985.2 Dendrobium catenatum | reverse complement strand
GCTAGCTTTATAATGCCTAGAAAGGTGAAGTTCTCCACAAAAAAAATTAAAATAAGAAGCCTAGGGGGCAAAAGACATAACTCAAAGGGATATTAACAATTTGAATGAATATTACCAGATTATGAGGCGACCTATTAAGCTTACTGACTTTATGTCATAGCTTAGAAAAGATGAAGACAAGAAATATGATAATGACTCTCATCTAGTAGAAGTACGTCAGTTCATTTCAGTGGCACCATGTATTCCAATAAAAGAAGTATATATAAAGGAGGCAGTTCTTTAATCTTATATGTGGTATGTCAATCTTAGACACTTATTTGAATTCATTTGCATTTCCCTATATTATTTTAAGGAATTTACTCCAAAAGAAGTACATAAAGTTGAAGAGCTCATACCCATTATGTGCCTCCTCTTAAAAGGGGACTGGGCCTAGGAGCTTATTCTATTTCATTGGAGAGCTCAAAAAAGAAACAAATTATGACTTGTTTCGTAGGCTTGTTGATTCTAG
>NW_021469287.1:0-250 GCF_001605985.2 Dendrobium catenatum | reverse complement strand
ATATGGATTAAGGATTTTGGGAAATTCTAAAAATTAGAGCATGCATCCAATAGGGGTCAGACTTACAAGACTTAAACTTAAATACATTACCTATCCTAAGCTAGGAGCTTGCTGGTCCTAAAAGTTATTATGGTTTAAATTTGATTAAGTCAAAATCAACCCTAATTAGGCATAGAGTTTTAAAAATTCAAATTTAATTCAAATAAAATCCAAAAACTATGAATAATATATCAAAATGCTTGTAGTTAAT
>NW_021469286.1:0-270 GCF_001605985.2 Dendrobium catenatum | reverse complement strand
ACGGAATATATGGAGTATAATTTTAGTAGTAATAGACATAGTTAGGGGATTGTGACTTTGGACGATCAAGTCATTAATAAGAGTTCACGTTTTAGATATCTTGGATCTATTGTTCAAAGTGATGGTGGAATTGATGGGGATATTATCAGCATAATTCAAGTTGGATGTTGAAGTGGAGGAATGCATTGGGCTTGTTGTGTGATAGAAAAGTACCCCTCACACTTAAGGGAAAATTCTATAAGATGGTAATGAGGCTTGCAATGCTTTATG
>NW_021469285.1:0-226 GCF_001605985.2 Dendrobium catenatum | reverse complement strand
CTGGATTACATTTTTTCTTATTTAGGCATCTTTCAATACATTTCTTTGTCAAAAACGTGCATAAAAAACTCTTTTGGCTCATCTTTTCTCTTATTTAGACTGCATATATGCACCTAGGATAAGGTGAACATTAATGAAGAACCAAAGGAGTTTGTGTTTACTGTTTGCATAGATTACTGTACATAGCCATTCAATTCTTCAACACAATCTTACATTCAATATTCTA
>NW_021469284.1:0-513 GCF_001605985.2 Dendrobium catenatum | reverse complement strand
AAGCATAAGAAAAAAGTGGAAAAAGGTAAAAATGGTAAGGACGCTCATATTTCATCTAACGTTATTTGCTTTCGATGTAGGAAGCCTGAACATATGAAAAATCAGTGCTCTAATTTAAGAATTCTTCCTACGAAAGAAAAGGATAAAGCGAAACAAAATTTGAACTGGGGAAATACTGAAAAGCAAAAAAATCTCATGGGCAGACCTAGCTTCTGAAGCATCGAATCAGGAGAAAGATAATGGCTAAAAGCCTTCTTTGTGTGTTTGTGTTGTGTTTTGTTTTTAGTTATTTTTTGTTTTTGTTTTGTTTCGGTTTTATTTTGTGTTTTTATCTTTGTTTATTCTTTGAATTTTTTTTATTTCCTGAAATTTTTTTGCTGATCAACATATACATTCATTTTTTCAAAAATGAAAAATCTAGTTCCTGTTTTTTCTTGAAATCTTTGGTAAGTTGTGATTGACTTCTCTAAAAATAATCAAAGGAAGGAAACTCATGTTTTTGACTCTCAATCT
>NW_021469283.1:0-373 GCF_001605985.2 Dendrobium catenatum | reverse complement strand
TGCTGCCTCATAGATCTGGGAGATCAATTATACAATAATTAAATTACATCAAACATATCATTAATACATACTAATATAAAATACAATACATAATTTTATGAGTATATTTTGATGTGATGCATACGGGTGTCAATATTTGACACGACCCGAAAACCCGACTCAAATCCAGCCCGAAAATTTCGGGTTAGGGTCAACCCAGATCGGTAATGGGTCGGGTTCGGGTTTAGCAAATTGACCCGTTTCAAAAATCGGGTCAGGTCGACCCAGCAACCCAAAATTGACCTGATTTTGACCTATTCTTGACCCAAAACCCCATTTTTGACCTGGAAATCGGAGATTGACACGTTTTTTAACCCGAAAATCAGCATTTTTT
>NW_021469282.1:0-327 GCF_001605985.2 Dendrobium catenatum | reverse complement strand
TTCAGGCGACGGGAAGAGCTCCAGTGGTGGTCGAGGATGAGAGAATTCGCCTTTTCCCCTTTTCCTTCTTCTTCTCATCTTCTTCTCTCTCTTTACTTGAGTCCCCTTTGTGAAGAATGAGGACTATATTTATAGTTTTTCTGGAGTGGCATAGCTTATAAATAGTCGTGATATCAAGGGCAAATAGGGAGTGGTTTGAATGGACGGTCGATATGAAACCATTTGATCTTGCACTGTTTGTTGGACATTTTAAGGCCTTAGTGATGTCAGAATTTGGCGATCTTGGACTTGTTGGATTTGTCTCGTCGAGCCGTTCGATTCAAGTAT
>NW_021469281.1:0-7340 GCF_001605985.2 Dendrobium catenatum | reverse complement strand
TTGTTCGCATTCGTGTCTCGTCGTATTTTAGCTATATAAATTTTATCGCTTATTTTGCATCAGCCCTGTTATCTTTATAGTCGCAATTACGTGTTGTTTTTTTTTTTTTATATTAGATTGAACAGACATCTTACAATACATCCGTTACTTAACCGCTACTAATGAGACCTTAAGACTTTCGATCTGTTATTGATACTCGACATTAAGAAGCTGAAGCGACACTGATAGTAGGTATAATCACACGTGTAGTTGGGGCGGCTACTGGAGCCAGCATGACTCCATATGAACATTAAAGTTCTGATGATTGCTTAGGAGGCCATGAATATACGGCATAAACGTATCATTTTAGATGAAGTATTGCGTTGTTAATTGAGGTAATATCAATATTATATTGACCGTCTAGTCGTTAGCTCATAGTGATAAAGGAATACCATAATAAGATTGATCTGCATGGATCCCCATTTAAATAATAATGAGATTCAACTAACACCTTCTGGAGCAATAATAGAGTGAGAAATACGAGTGCTCATTGAGAAATACAGTTATGATTATTACTACTGCATATTAGATTGTAAGATGATTGAACGTTGGCACAGGCTGCAGAGTTAGATAGTAGTATGTTTACTGCGTTAGCTCAGTAGTCATTATATTATTAATGAGTTGGTGTGATATAAACAACAATCAGAGATTATGCAGAAGTTGATGCAGGCGGACCGAATGTAGTTTGACAATGATCAATTTAAAGAGATAACATCTCATGATAGCGTTATAGCTGATAAATTGCCTTGGATGTTCCAACTACTCAAATAAACATCAGATCAATTATTGAGGAGCTTTAACCAGTAATCCATTCATAATATAATCCAAGCTCTCTCTATGTACTTGAATCCATTGCCTGATCGAATACATGAAGTTTCATGTCCCCCTTTTAGTAAGATTAGCTGATCATTATCTAGATTAAGGGTTGTGAGATCGGCTCATTCATTTAATGAAGTCTGTAGATAGATGCTGCAACATTTTTTTGAATAGAACTATTTGCGGCCAATATATCTCATATACACATACTTATAGTTCGAAATCTTATCGTTCTTTTGAAATGTACTCTAATTTTGCCGACATACTCTACATCCTTAATATTGATCAAAATAGCCTGTTCTCCTTTTTATTATATTAAGTAGCTCTTAATGATAAAACTTGACAATGCTTAAAAACTCTTGATCTCGTTATTCCCAGCAGCTTGATTCGCTCTATTTAGATATAATAACAGCATATTGATTCTGTAATACTGCATATTCGGGGTGACGCGTTCTGCGTTTCTCTGCATTATGAGTAGTCCCCAAAAGTTTTATCATACGTAGTAATAGGTGGTGATAAGTTTTGTTAGCGGCGCGTAACCATTCTACGTTAAATTTGAAGCGAATGTAGTAGTCAATCTTATTATGATAAGACCTTCATTTTATAAAGGTTTGGCACCATCACAAATTCGATGTTTCGTGACTAGTAGGAATATTTGTCTTTCACGTGATTGCTCAATGCTGTTTTTCCTATCCATATATTTATTTTATCTTATTCTTCACTATCTACTTCCCTTCCAAATTATTTCTCCTTCTGGAAAAGTTATTTAAATGCTTTTAAATTAAATTGATTAGCACTGGACTATGTATACATTATGTTGCTTCGTTTAAACTATCATCAAACTAGCCAACCACATAACTAACGAACTATTTGCCTAAAATAAAAAGTGAAGTTCAAAAAAAGCACGTTGATAGTCTTCTGAATTTTAAATACACCATTTATTTGAAACCATGAACATCGACATGCTATAAATAAAATCTTGGGCCTACCATATTTATCAAACCACTCTATACAGACCATAGAAAATTCGCATTGATTAAAAAACTTTTGAAGATGGTATCACTTAAAAAAAACCATAAAATATGCTCAATCGAAGAATACCTTATACTAAACTCACCATTCTTGACAATACCACGGGTAACATTACTCTATATAAGATCAACATCACATTGGAATATAAATAAACCATCGTTTTCCAGTTACCATATTTTAGATAATATAGTATCCCTTATCACTAGGATACAACTATCTCTTATGAATAAAGCATAAAAGTAGCATCTTAATGCAATCTTAATATTCGTTGATACCTAATATAATAGAAAAGTAATTAACGTCCAGTTTTAGAGAGAAGTACGATGAAGAACTAGCAAAAGCCAAAATCATTAGCCCTAGTAGGCCAACTCTGATATAATATGTTTCCTCCTCAATCACATTGATATATTCACATACCATTACACGGAGTGGCCAACAACCCAACCCACCATCACTTGTACTTTCAATGTAAGCCATTCAACTCATTCTCCTATAACTTGTTTATAATATGGTGACGGCTACTAGATAATAACGGTGTACCAGATGAATCTAATATGATAAAAACTAAGTGAAAGTCAATAGTTGTTAGACCACAAATATTTTATCCCAAGGAAAACCCACAAGAGGCCGGGCGGGAGCTAGTCGGTGGAATTGCATAATTTTAAAAAATTTCTGTTTAGGTAATGTATAAGAAAAAGTATTTTATGGGATTGAAATTCACAATGACTAATTTTCACAAAATTATATTTCCAACCAATGAGATTTAATATTAAATATAACTTGCCAGGACTACAATTCACATCTAAATATCATATACAACTTCGAAAAAGAGAGAAAACCACGAAAATTTCTATAGTGCCCTGGTTGATTCCTAGTCCAACTAATACCCATACATCCGAATACATCCATACTTGAAGATTCCCTCTTTAGGCTATTGCCACACAATACCAGAAGTGACTCTCTTCTCCCTAGCAAGGCAGAGTGCCGTAGAACGCCCTTATAGAGCAATCTCTCTTACTAAACCCACTGCGCGAATAAATCGTATTGCGATTATGCAGTACCGTCATTCTTCATCCTGCCTGCTGATTAGTCCAAATAGGAGCGTTGTCGTGTTTTCACACCCTTCTTTGAGTTTCGAGAACACATTTAGTTACGAATGGTTGTCTCTTCAAAAATCTTCATTTTAAGAGTCTTGCCAAGAAGTAGGTTTGCAAGGCGAGAACAAGCAATTTTGATGAAGAATAAGCAAAATAAACGAATACTACATTGTCTATCTGGGGAAACCATTGTAAGTAGAAATGCGCCTCGCGAGATCACCAATTTCGTCACTTCAAGACCGTTCTGTACTCACATTCTGCTAATCCCATGACATTCTCGCGCCATTTCACTAATTCATTTTCATCAAGTTGCCACTCTCAATCGTTCCTTTTAAAGAATTTATTGCTAGTCTTATATCATGCATAGTTATGAAATTTAGTGTATGCATGTTAAGTATATTTAGTTTAGGAATCTTCAAATAAATATCTAAAAAATTAAGATAAAATCATCCAAATAACACATGTAATCCAAATTTTAATTCTTTTGATCCCAAACATCTTTGGATCATATATACTCAGACATTGATCTGATTTCGCCTGATCACTACTGTCAAATATGTAACCCTCTCTATCGGCAATAGCTTCAGCTAATAATTCCATCCTTTATCACGAACTCCAATCATATCCAACAACGTATAATTTAATTGAAAATCGTAAAAAAACCTATTCTTCAATATACTATTTAATTCTATCAATTACCATATGTAATAAATGTATACTAACGGTCATAAACATACTAAAAACTTACATTAGCTTCTCTTTCTGCTGGCATTGTTAACTGATTTAGGCCCCTTTAATTGGAGGGGGATCCTATCTGCTATAAAGGCTATCTATTATTTATATCCACTACTGCCGTAACTCACAACACCATCGCCCTCCAGCGGGCACGTGCCCCCCTTTGGCCGCCCCATCATCTCGTTCAAGTCGTTAATATTGTCTGTAAAGTGTTTAATATGTGATAGACTGTTTACTATGGTCTAATTGCTCTTTTATAGTGGATTAATTTGTAGTAAATCCTAATGAAAGGTGTCTAGGTCGCATTTTAGACCTCACAGAGATAGTAACATTACCAGAGCTACATTTGTAATAATTCTTGGCTGTTACTGTAAGGTGTATATTTTGCGTTGGGCAATTGGTAATAAAGTTTTTTTTCTGCATGGATCACATGCGGCGATTCCATTGTGATATAAATTTTATGTTAATCATCTACTTTAACTTTAACTAAACTTAATTTATAATAAGTAATCTCAGATTATTGAATTGTTGTAATTTGCATTTGATGCTTTTGACACATATTGAATTCGCATATATGCTAGCATTTCGCAACTCAGATTTCTTTTATCAATAGTGCGCTAAGTATGAAATAGGAAATTACATTTATTAAGTTACGCATGTGGTTAGATTTTAGTCTTGAATTATTTAATTTTCATTCATTTTACATAATTAGTGTCACGATTAACTTAGATTTAGCAAAATTTGCCATGTGCTTCATATGTTCTAATTGCTGCTTAATTGGGTTTAGTAATCTTGATCTCTTTGTCTGATGTTATTTGTGTACCTACTATTTCACTATGGACTCTAGATCGAGTATGCTATTAAGTTCTTTTGCTGTATGTTTGCTCTTAGCCTTATAATCCAATACATATGTCTAGAATCTTAATTTGTTTTTTAGTAGCGTAATTATCGCATTACTCTTTAGAGTCTATTTACTAGCTAGGGCATTTTTTGGGTTTTACTTAGCCGCTTGTACTTACTTATTCCTACAAGGTGTTATATCTTGGTAGTATGATAACTTATATGGGTGCAACATAAATCTATGTTATTAGGTAACTCTTAATGGTAAATATCATATTAGTGTTACATGTGATATAGACTTATTTCTTTATGTTGATTGTAATGGTATATTCATTACTTTAATGGATATATTATTCTTTGTGCTAAGATCTACTTTACCCGCCCGGATTTTCTTGTACTATCCTTTAGTACGGTTTTACTTACTGTGAGGCTAGGCGCTGTAGCTCAATTTTTTGTATATTTACTTACACTTCTTCCATAGTATCTTTGTGAGTGTGCTTACTTTCTTTAGTTGGATTCCACTCTCATTTTTTATTGTAAAATGTTTTTCCTTAATCACCATTATAACTCTATTTTTTTTAGAATAGGTTGATACCCTATTATCTGTAGCTAGTGCTTTAAGTTTTATCTTTCTTTTGGTGTATTCGTGGCCATTGTCTTCATGGTTTCTCATATGCGTCATATTCATCACCTAGACGTCCTTTTAGGTGAATTTGTGTAATTCCATTTTCTTGTCGGCATCTATTATATTAGATCTACTCGGTCACTAACACACACTCCTAGCTTGCTTCCTGATAACCCTAGACTTAGGCTAGCGCTTGTATTCCCAATTTGACTTTCAATTTAATTACTTTCTTCTAATGGATCTAGACTTGAGCTATGATCGCACATGTTATCGCTGCGCTTATGTCTTATCCACATTGTTGGCCTCTTTCAACCTTCAGGTCCGCTCTTCGATCTGGCTGGAGGTAGCGTTGAGAGTTTGGCTGGATTTGGGGGTGTGTTGGCTCTGTTTTTAGTTTTGTGGTTACCTACAGGATGTGTTGTGTGTCTTCTTTGGTTCATTGAAATTCGACCTATGCGTATGCTGCCACGTACCTATTATTGGCTATGTTGGCTGGTTGGCTTCTTTTTGGTTGTAAGACCATTGGGTATTCAGTCTGTCGGTGCGCTTCTAGACCTGCGCTGTTTTTCCTGGAGGTTGTAAGATGTTCTGCTCTTGGGTTACTGAGCTTGTAATTAGGTTGTTAAGCCGTTAAGGATTAGATTGTCCCAAAGGCTACAAGGATGGGGCGAGTGACTAACGTGAATGGTAGGTTTGTAAAATTATACCTCTTTCATTGAGCTATCTCTCGTTTTAACATATTATGTTGAATACCGATAGAATGCTTTCTTTTAACGTTCTTGTTAGAAAAAAACATTTTCAGCCACAGAGTTTAAATTTAATCATAGGAACTAAGAAATTCTAAAATTGCGTCTAAGGAAACAAATTAAATAGATAAAGATAGAATCATGACAACGATAGCATTTTTTTATATTAAGTTGGTTCTTTTGGCTAAACCATTCGCTCCTTAAAACCAGTTTACCATGACATTCCACTCTCCTAGAGGCTAGCCTTTCCGTAGTACCCTACCTTTCAAAAAAGCAAAATCTATACATTGGCACTCAATATCCAACTAGTGCCTCTCTTTCCTAATCGTGGCACGCACAACAAGGCGGAGGAAGCCTTTACAACACACTCTTCACCACTCTCCGTCATCGGAAAAGTGACAGGGGCCATCCGTTTAACATTAGGTAGGTGAGGACCGCATCGTACGCTTTATAAACAATCCCCCACAATCACTCTCTTGTTAAAAAACAAAAAACACGCGAGGAACCCCGCTAATACGCCTCCATCCACCTCTCCATCGCATGTACCCAAAAAAAAGAGGTGACAAGAAGAGAACCAAAACTTGCCAAGAGTCTATTCACCACTCAATCGTCAAAGTGGTGCTCATAAGAAAAAAAAAAAACAAACTCAAAAAGTTCAAACAACGGCGAACTCCTTACTGTAAGAAATCTAATACAAACAACTCTCCAAGTGTATATGATGCATTGCGAACCACTTCGTCTGTTCAGCGACTCCAAAGTAAAAATCACAAAAGAACAACGAGAAAACTCGGATCTCCAACTTTAAGACAGTAATCTTAACTCACACCGAACTGAAACAAACCAATCACCCTCCAAGAAAGCATCACAAAAATTCATTACATTAGGCACACAAACAAAACCTATCAAAATAAAATAGTTTAGACAACTAAATTCATTACTTTTAACCTCATCCCAATGTGTTAAATTGTTAAGAGTATAATGGTTTAATAAATATGTCTAATAATTTATTTTATGTGTCAATGAATTCATTGTCTACATCTCATTCTAACATATTATATCTTATGACATGGTACATCATGTCAATAAGTTTAGTCTTTGAATGTTTTACTGGGATTGTTGTGATCCATATAATGCTAGTGTTTTTACACATGATATAAATGGTATCAATTTCCAAAAAAAAATTCATAAAATTTATCACCTCAACAATAATTTAAAAGCAGATTTTTAGTGAGAGGAGATGATTTTCAAAAAGCCATTTGGTTGTAGAGAAACTGCATCCAATGGTGGCGGAAGATCGCCGGCTTAATGCCGATGGTTATCCTAGTGGAGTTCATCGTTCTTCTGCTGATGTGCAAAAATGGATTCTATATAAAAATTCTCCCATTATGTTTGGAGATTCAAATTCATGAA
>NW_021469280.1:0-238 GCF_001605985.2 Dendrobium catenatum | reverse complement strand
TGATCATCTCTCGGGCGCGCTTATCACAATAGCATAGAACTTTTTTAATCCACCCCTTATTATTGGCAGCCAACAAGAAGATGACCCGCCCTTCAGCCCGCCACCGTGCACATCCGAGCCGGTGTGCACATCCGAGCCTTAGTAACACATCCATGGATGGGAGATTAGGCACGGAGAGATAAAATGCTTGACGCCCAGGCGAACGTGCCCTTAGCCGGTTGGCCTTGGGCGCAACTTG
>NW_021469279.1:0-458 GCF_001605985.2 Dendrobium catenatum | reverse complement strand
GCTTCTTTTGTGCTTTAAAATCTGAAGACTACATACGAGTTTCCACTTGCAAAAGTGGAAAGGACATATGGGATATACTTT
The DNA here is from genome assembly GCF_001605985.2 of Dendrobium catenatum. Lineage (NCBI taxonomy): Eukaryota > Viridiplantae > Streptophyta > Magnoliopsida > Asparagales > Orchidaceae > Dendrobium > Dendrobium catenatum. The sequence goes on along the minus strand of NW_021469279.1, from coordinate 377 downwards.
GTATAAGTTATGAGGGGACTAATGAGGTTAAGCAATCAAGACTTAATATCTTGTTACATGATTATGAATTATTTTGCATAAAACCAAATGAATCCATTTTTGATATATACACAAGATTCACACAAATTGTCACCTATTTGCATGCACTTGATAGGAAACTAACAAATGCTAAAATGGTTAATAAGATTCTTCGTTATTTACCTTCTGCTTATGATGCTAAAATTACTAAAATTACTGAGTCTAAAGATCTAAACATTTATTCTTTCGACAATCTTCTTGGTTCACTCATTGCTTACGAGCAAGGGGTTAGTCAAAGAAAAATTGATGTAGGTGAATAACCAAAGGAGAAGAATATAGCACTAAAAGTGGAAGAGTCT
>NW_021469278.1:0-335 GCF_001605985.2 Dendrobium catenatum | reverse complement strand
AAGAGAATTTGTAATATGAATAATTTAAAAAAAAAAGTTTTTTGTAATATTTTTATAATAATAGATCTTGTGGGGGATTGTAATTTTGGGCATCAAGTCATTAATAAGAGCAAAAATTTTTAATATCTTGGATTTATTATTCGAAGTGATAGTGAAATAGATGCGAATATTATTAATAGAATTCAAGTTGGATGGTTGAAGTGTAGAAATGTATCGGGCTTGTGTGATAGAAAAATTTCTCTCAAGCTTAAGAAAAAAAATTAAAAAATGGAAGTGAGATCTTTAATGATTTATGGTACATAATGTTGGCCATTAAAAGAGAAGTATAATATAGC
>NW_021469277.1:0-749 GCF_001605985.2 Dendrobium catenatum | reverse complement strand
ACTTGAGGTCGAAGTTGATCAAGGGTGGGAATTGATTGGAGTCTAGATTGGTTCCAAAATCTAGAGGGGTTTTAGGATCTAGGATCTAAGGGAACCCTAAGCTCTAGAGTAGGCCCTAAGGTCTAGCTCTAGGAAAAGATCTTAAGGCCTAGAGTGGATCCTGGGATCTAGAATTAATCTGGAGTTTGGAAGGGCCTTAGTGACCTCATACAAAAATGAGGTCAACATCAAGCGGGCATGGTGGGGAGCTAGCTATCCTAGCTACCCTCTCCTTCCCTTGAGTAGTGTGAGGGGGTAAAAATGACTCCCTTTAAGGAAGGGAAAGGAAACAGGAATAGGCAAATCCTTGACAGCCTCAGGCTCTACATGACCTAGAGTGTTGGCTGTAATAACTTTCCTTGACTTAGTTATCTTCTTCCTTACTCTTCTCAAGTAGTTCTTCCTTTGATTTTCATTAGTAAACGGGATCCCAGAGCTTGATCCCTCCTAAAAATAGACTTAATAATGGTAAGGGGATCAACAGTCAACACTGGTTGCTTCTCCTCATCACTAGAAATAGGGAGAATAAGTCCCATCCCCACAATCAGCTCTACTACAGGAGGGACTTCCTTAGTAACATCCAAATCAACTATGTTATTGCCATTCATTGAAAGTTCAAGAGTGTTGAAACTCATCCCGAACAGTATGTTACTTCCCAAATTAATTTGCTAACAGACTAGGTCTCTATCAAAGAAGAAGATCAACCTGCC
>NW_021469276.1:0-227 GCF_001605985.2 Dendrobium catenatum | reverse complement strand
AAGCTAACCAGATATCATTACAAATTGATATGACAATACACACTGAGTTGTCACTATAAAGTTATTTAACAGTGCATAATGATCTGTCAATATAAAGTGATTTGAAAATAGACATAATGATCTTAGATTTGATTTGACAACACAACTCAGAAAATAAATTCTTTGAATTGTCAAATCCAATATCAAATCTTATAGTACAAGCCAGAAAAAAAAAAGGATTATGAAAA
>NW_021469275.1:0-443 GCF_001605985.2 Dendrobium catenatum | reverse complement strand
TGTTTGGGGTTATTTCTCTTTTGTTGATTGAACCCTGCCAACTCGACCAAGCGGTTGATCGAGGATCGGGTTTCTTGTAGGCTTTGTGCCTTTGTTTATGAATTTTCCTGATTTTAAGCCTTGAAAACCTAAAAAGAATGTATTTGAACAAATACATAGGTCCCCACAACCGTGTATCTATTTGATAGTTCGAACCCTGTCGACTCCTATTGATCCGTATAGAAGTTATGGGTTCTGTAGGCTTCATGCCTTTTGTTTATGAATTTTCTTTGTTGAAAGCCTTGAAAGTCGAATATGAATGTTGTAGACGCCTTCTGTTTGCTTGCATGAGTGTTGCAGATCCGGTGGCGATGAATTGTAGATCGTAGACGCCTTCTGTCTGCTTGTATACGTGTTGCATATCCGGTGGCGATTTGGTTTTGATGTTGACTCCCCCTTTCTCA
>NW_021469274.1:0-201 GCF_001605985.2 Dendrobium catenatum | reverse complement strand
GACCCTTTGTTATAGAGACTGTCTACGAAGGAGGCTCATATCAGTTAATAGATTGTAAAGGAAATCACCCAATGCTACCTGTCAATGGGCGTTTCCTTAAGAAATACTATGCTTGATGTAGCTCGTTTTATCAATTAATAAAATTTGCTTCTTATTTCGCAATCCAGTTCTTTCCTTCTAAAAAAATTTTCCCTTACTTTT
>NW_021469273.1:0-204 GCF_001605985.2 Dendrobium catenatum | reverse complement strand
CACCTTTTTAAAATTTGACAATGAGTTGTGACATTAAACCCTTATGACTCTTAGTGCTTCCAACACAACAGAATTTTCTCCCAACATTAGAAATTCTCAATACACTTTAAGTTGGCAAACACATATATTATTGCTTTTAAATAAATATAATTGGGAAAATTCATAACGTAGAATATCACATAATACTATTTTGGTAGCCATAAT
>NW_021469272.1:0-244 GCF_001605985.2 Dendrobium catenatum | reverse complement strand
GATCCACAACCCATAACTAGCCCAGTACTACAACATCATAAAGTTGCTCTTATAATGTATAAAAGAGTTTCAGATCATTCATACTCTCCAAGAGCAAAATACATAAATTGATGCTCTTCTTAAACTTACTAGATCAATAATAAGAGATATTTATAAGATAGAGTGTATTGAGGAGATCCACTTTCAAAGTATTCAAGTTCTATAGGTCATACGATCTATTAATGAACCCATAGAGGCTTCTTGG
>NW_021469271.1:0-283 GCF_001605985.2 Dendrobium catenatum | reverse complement strand
AGAATATTAAAGTTTACAGCTTTTACGAATTTATCAATACAATTATACTCGAAGAAGATAAGGAAATAAAGTCTTACTGTATTAAACAAAAGCATAGCTCCCTAAGATAGCTTAAGGGGGGAGAAGCTACAAACACCACAAACAACGTTCAAAATTAAAGACAGACAATACTAAAGTCATATAATTCTAAAGACATACGATACTTAAAACAGAGCACTACTGTGCTCTACGTAATTAAAACTTGGTAAGGTGTTGATAGGCCCCCAGCAATGGTTCCAATTTC
>NW_021469270.1:0-260 GCF_001605985.2 Dendrobium catenatum | reverse complement strand
GTCTCTTTCTTGACTTTTGAGTCTTGGTTTGTTGTAGAGGTGTTATCTCTAACTCTTGAAAGATCACCTGCATATACTTTGGAAAACAAATATTTGTATTTTTTTTAGCACAAAAGAATATCTGGATTGATAATTTTAAATATTTATTCGGGGATCTTGGCATGCAGCACGATGTCGACCCGAATAAATATTTAAAATGCCCCCTGTCTCGCAAGGACATTTTAAATGGAATAAATTTGGAATATAAGATTTTAAATATT
>NW_021469269.1:0-398 GCF_001605985.2 Dendrobium catenatum | reverse complement strand
CGGACTTTGAGTTTACACTAATTGTCGAGACGAAATTCACTATTCATGTCTGGATGAAATCCTCTATCCAGAAATCATCCAGGATGAAGATACATTCGTCTCAGGATGAAGTGAATCAACACTTTACTTTTCGACGTCGTTCTGGAATTTTTGGGAACCGCCCTATGAAATAACTATTCGTCCATATGAACCTAGTTTGTACGGGATGATGATCGTGTACGAACTCAGTTTGTATCAATATTCATTAGGATCATTTCCGATACCTTAAGTAAAATCGTCCAGGATGATCCACGATCATATGGGACAATCCATTTCGTGTTAACTTCAAAATTTGTAGTTTTTGGAATGTTTTTCTTGTCTCTTCTATATATAATATAATTTTGATTGCCACCAAATCT
>NW_021469268.1:0-347 GCF_001605985.2 Dendrobium catenatum | reverse complement strand
TGTGAAATAGCTTTACCAATTCAAGGTGGTTATGAGATATCTTCATCAAAAGAAGTTTCCACAAATCCCCAATCTTAACTCCCCGTCTGAGGTCTCTGTACCACCCTCTCCTACCTTCATTAATGTCCCCACCCTCATTTCCCGCTCTTCTCCTCCTGTCCCCACTAAAAATAAATTTGATGCTCTCTGTCTCCAGGAGCCTTCTCCTGACATACCTCCTACCCAGACTATCTCGCAGCCTTCCTCGTCTTCTCCCCAACCAGACCAATTTAACAAACCTCCTGACTCAACCAGCAAGACCTCTGCCTCAAGCAACTGTAATTCTAATCAGCAACATATGATGAATA
>NW_021469267.1:0-341 GCF_001605985.2 Dendrobium catenatum | reverse complement strand
ACTTCATTAGAGATCATGTGACAAAGGGGGACATTGAAATAAACCAGTGTCAACTGAAAATCAACTAGCCGATATCTTTACTAAACCACTGGCCTTCGATACTTTCAGCTCATTAAGGACCAGATTGGGTGTGATTGACATAAATGCATGAACTTGATTTCTTTACTTGCTTTCTGCTTTTTTTCTTTCTTTCTTTTTCTTCTAGTTTATATGTTTTTTTTTTTGTTGTTTGTTCCTTTTTTGTGATGTTTTGTTTGTTTGATTTATTTTTTAAAAAATAAATAAATAAATAAATCTATCAAAATTTTTTTAATCATCGCTAATATGATATCGTATGCCTT
>NW_021469266.1:0-299 GCF_001605985.2 Dendrobium catenatum | reverse complement strand
TAGGCCTTGAAGGCCTAACATGAATGTATTGAAACAACATATGAAGGTCGCTATAATCATATATTTGTTTGTTTGTTCGAACCCTGTCGACTTCTATTGACCAGTATAGAAGGATCGGTTTCGAATGTCAACCCGCGCATCATCCCTAGACGTCACGTGTGTACCAATAACACGCTCGCCAGGGCTCATGCGGGTTTGGATTGTATTTTCCCCCTCAGTGTACCTATGTGTATACAAATTATAGTGTACGTGCGGGGGTATTCTTGGAATAGATGCCTTATGTCTGCTTGTACGGAGGT
>NW_021469265.1:0-610 GCF_001605985.2 Dendrobium catenatum | reverse complement strand
TTGCTATCTTGACCTAAGAGAGCCTAGAGGAGAGGGAGAGAAAGGGAGAGAGAGAGAGAGGATCTTATAAGGGGGAGTTTGTGAGGGGTTTCATAAAGGTTGCTCCAAGCAAGGATCTAAGTCATCTACTCAGATCGTCATCCCTTATACTTGGAGATTTGAGAGAGGTCCACTTCAGCAATCGATCAAGGTTCTCTTCCTTCTTCAGGAGGAAGCGAAAGGAGTCGTGTTCTCTGCCTCACCGCTGTCGGTGGAAAGGAGGTTTGGTAAAGGCTTCTCTGCCTTACTGTGGGAACAAAAGGAGAGTCACTAAATTTAGTGCAATAGTCAGAGAGTGCCTCTAGGGAATGGATATAAGTTGAGTTGACTGAACCACTATAAATTTATCTGTTCTTTATTACTGCTTTTTCTGCATTTAATTTTTGTACTTTGATTTTCTTTGTGGTGAACTTTGGTTTGAATTTGTGTTTTGATTAAAAGATTTTTTAAAATACCAATTCACCCATACTCTTGGTTAGCTTTGGGCTAGTTCATAAGGGCTTAACGTCTCTAACAAACTTTCAGATTATACTATATAGTTTGTTTCCATCAAGAAACCCTAGCATCTAAA
>NW_021469264.1:0-452 GCF_001605985.2 Dendrobium catenatum | reverse complement strand
CGTAGATGGCTTCAATTAAAATAAATTAAAAAATTGGAAATTAAAATATATTTAAACTCACAAGCTTTATATAAATATAATTTAATATTCGAAAATAGGCCAAATAATATGCATTTACTTGTATACTGTAAGCCTAATACATTTAAAAATATATTGAATTACTTACATTTTATTATTTAGTTACTTATTAACTCTGGTTAAGACAATTCAAGATTTATTATTGCTCATTTATCCATCTTCAGCACACCATATTTGTATTTTTATTATTTGTACATTAGTGCACATTTAATGTTAGTGATTAAATTATCATAATTAGAGTCACCTTAGATGATTTGGTCGATAACCCGATTAAGAGAGTAGATGTATTAAATTTTATGTGTGTTAAGAAAATAGATATAAACCTAAAAAAATTGTTTAGAAAATATTAGAAATGATATTTTTTTATTAGATTT
>NW_021469263.1:0-256 GCF_001605985.2 Dendrobium catenatum | reverse complement strand
AATTTCACTATCTTGGCATTAAAATTGCTTTGAGAAGACTGACAAAAAATGATTATCAATTTGTCATTGATCATGCTTTAGATAAACTCAACTCTTGGGGAACTCGGTTCCTCTCTATGGCTGGTAGAATAATTCTTGCAAAATCATCCCTGCTATCGCTTCCAACCTTTATCTCTACTCACTCTCTAATCCCAAAGAAAATTCTTTATGATTTGGACTGCATCTGCCGTGACTTCATTTGGCATCAGAACAGAGA
>NW_021469262.1:0-580 GCF_001605985.2 Dendrobium catenatum | reverse complement strand
TACCCTTAGGGGAAGTGATCTTATAGATTTTCCTAATTACTTTATTGTGGTTAGAAATATTGTGAAAAAAGGAAGTATTATGATCACCTTCTACAAAAAATTTTGAAGAAGCTTTCTGCCTCCAAAAAACTTCTTCTTTTTCCTGGAGTTTTAATAAATTACCCTTAGCTTCATTGAGAGTGGAAAAATTTACACAAAAAGATTCATGCATATAAGTCATATATGCATTGTCTACATCCTTCTCAACAAGCATAATACTATAAAAGATATTCTTAAATATGCATTTATTCTACTAGGACAATTTTTGTTTACGTCTCTTAAGTTTAAACTGCAGTCTAGTCATACAAAAAATATTATCAAAAGGAAAAAGGGGAGCATGCCAATTGCTTTGCACAAGATTTAAAAAAGTTTTATCCAAAAGCATATATTTTGGAATCTAAAAGGTTGAATTGTATTAGTACTATTCTAAGTACTACTTAATAGAAAAGGATAATGATTACATAAAGTTCTAGTTAAATGTTCAATATAAGTCATTTGGAAAGAAGAAATCTAATAATCATTAAGAAGAATGTGATCTAAT
>NW_021469261.1:0-280 GCF_001605985.2 Dendrobium catenatum | reverse complement strand
GGGACTTGGAGCAGCACATAGAAGGTTTTCCCAAGCTCGCAATCGTCCCTTGTGACTGAATTTTCTTTGGACAAGGATCTGGATCCTGTTTGGAGAAGTGGGGCGGCAGCGGGAGGACTTCTGGGCAGCAGAATAGCTGTTTCTGCTGCTGGAATTCTTCTGGGCAGCAATTGGAGGATTGCCAGCAGCAAAACTGTTGATCTCCCTCAGCTGGAATTGATGGACAGCTGTTTTCAATGTCCCAAATTCAGGACAGCAGATCAAACCCATCCAGGAACCT
>NW_021469260.1:0-754 GCF_001605985.2 Dendrobium catenatum | reverse complement strand
TTTATATTCATGAACCAAATCATTTAAATATCATGAATAGCTCATTAAGAAGCTCGATTAGTGCTCGAATAAGAAGCTCGATTAGAATATATTAGTATTTTTTTAAAAAATAGATTATTCAATTTAATAATTTAATAATTTATTTTTACTAATCCCATCTAAATTTATTTAATAATTTAGTTTTACTTCTCATATCCGCCTAAAATCAGGGGTTGACAAATATAGCTAAATCATAGATCGTTTCTTCGTGAATGATCGGCGAGCTTGTTTGATAGTTTAAAAAAACTTCGCTAGATATGTTCACGAACAACCTCCATGTAATTGTTTGTTAGAAGGCTCGATAAGACTCATTTGTTAAGTTAATACATATCTAGAAGTAGAGCTCCTTTATTTCTCGTTAAGGCTCGTTTGTTAAAGCTCGATAAGTAGGAAATGAATCAAACATGAACGAAACATGAACATCCATTTATTTAATTGAGCCATGCTTGAACACAAACAAAAAAGCTCGAATCAAACTCTAATTGAATTTGAACATGTTGGTAATAAACAAACTCAAACATGAACACACGCATACTCACCTCGGCTCAGTTCATTTGCAGCCCTAAAATCCAACACCTAAAATGGACTGCCTTTCAGCCTTTCCATTAATCCTCGCGTGGACTCCTCTCCTGCGTGAGAGAAAAAAAGAAAAAAACAGAACAGTTCTTGATTTTTATGTTTTAATGATATAACATTTATTTGTATATTATAAGTT
>NW_021469259.1:0-582 GCF_001605985.2 Dendrobium catenatum | reverse complement strand
TCAAAACTAAATACAGAGCACTTGATTCTTATAGAGTAGCATATCCATTTCATTCTATGTAAACTTGAGAAGATATTTCATCCAGCTTTTTTTTACTCTATGGAGCATCTACCCATATATTTACCATATAAAGTTAGAGTCAATGGACCTATTCAGTATCGGTGGATGTATCCTTTTGAGAGATATTTAAATAAACTTAAGCAGAATATAAAAAAATAAAGCACATCCTAAAGGCTCAATATGTGAAGTATATTTAATGTATGAGATAACCCATTTTTGCTCGTATTATTTTAAAATAGTATCACATTCAAGTCAGAGCACTACACCTAAAAATGTGTGTCATCAATCCTTAAATTTATTTGTATTCAATTGAAGTGGTGAACCCGCAGGTGTTAGTACCAAGCACTATTTGACTGATAAGGAGATGCGAGTTTCCACATTGTATGTCTTTCTTATCTATGATAAAATTGAGTCATATCTAGAGTAAGTATGAATAAGCTTGCTCATAAATATGTAACTCATAAATTTAATCTAAACTTTAATACTTACAAGAGTTTTATTGATGGTTTGAATACAATAGAA
>NW_021469258.1:0-365 GCF_001605985.2 Dendrobium catenatum | reverse complement strand
GGGTATAAGCTTGCTGAAATCGGAGTTAGGATGGTCTTTGAATTAATTTTGAAAGTTTCCAACTTGATTTTGCATTGAGATTCGTGCCCGGTCCAATTAGTTTTTTGAGAACGTATCATTGATAAAACAAGAATCTCTAGAAAAATTCTCATTAGAAACTTCTAAAGTTAGCCGAACTCAGATTTCAACAAACTTATAGTCAAACTGAACGCCTCGAAAAGATGAACCCAACGACATCTAAGCAGACCCAATCAATAAAAAAAATAATGTGTCAATAAAAAAATTGCTGGGAGGGAATATGAAGAACAAAAAAGCTTTAAGGAGAATTTCCTTGGTCTCACCGCGTAAACAAATGGCCTTAACCG
>NW_021469257.1:0-926 GCF_001605985.2 Dendrobium catenatum | reverse complement strand
TACAGTGTGTGCAATGCTCATATATAGTGTGTACATAGTGTGTATAAAGCATATACATAACATATATAAACATATACATAATGTGTATAACGCTTATACATAACATGTTTAAATTTATACATAATATGTATAATGTTTGTATAAACTTGTACATAGTGTGTATAATACTTGTATATAGCAAGTATAATGCTTGTACATAGCTTGTATAAACTTGCACATAGTGCGTATAAGTTATGTATATAGCATTTATAAACTTATACATAGTATGTATAAGTCTTTTATATAGCATGTTTAAACTTGCACATAGTGTGTAGAAATTATGTATATAGCGTGTACAAGCTTATACATGGTGTGTATAATTCTTATATATAGCATATAAAAACTTATACATAATATGCATAAACTTATTCATAGTTTGTATAATCCTCATACATAGTGTGTATAAATTTATACATATTCTTTATAATGCTTGTACATAGTGTGTGTATAATATTTGAATAAACTTATACATAGTGAGTATAATACTTGTAAATAGTGTGTATAATGCTTTTACATATAATATATAAACTTGTACATAGTATATATAATGCTTGTATAAACATGTACATAGTGTATATAATGCTTGTATATAGCATCTATAATACTTGTATAAACTTGTATATAGTGTGTATAATACTTGTACATAACATGTACAAACTTATACATTTGCATAACATGTATAAACTTGTATAATTCATGTATAATACTTGTACGTAGCATTTGTAATCTTATACTTAGTGTACATAATACTTATATATACCATGTACATAGTGTGTATAATGCTTGTATAGCAAGTATAAACTTATACATAATACGTATAATTCTTATTTATAACGTGTAAAATGCTTGCACATATTGTGTATAAACTTGTACATAGCTTATATAAT
>NW_021469256.1:0-434 GCF_001605985.2 Dendrobium catenatum | reverse complement strand
TCCAAGGGGACCTTGTAGACCTGGGTTGAATGTTTGTGTAAAGGGACAAATTTGGATCCACCTTAGCTAACAGAGGGATTTTTGCCCTATCGATCATATCCTACTGATTCATATCTCAAGGATTTGATGTAAAAAAAGAACGTATTGGCTCTGGCCATAATCGGTGTTTCGTGGTGCCATTTGGCGGCAAAACCACTCGGTTCAGAGGGCCCCGGGTCGTCATAACCGTTTATCCTACGGTGCCATTTGGCGGCAGACCTCCGGTTAAAGGACGCGTACCACGTCCTTATTGGCAGGAGATTATTTGAGAATGGATCCTAGTGATATTTGTGACTAGGCATTTGGCTCTTTTGTGAGCTAGAGTAAATTTCGATTTGTCCGCCTCGGCAAACTATTTCGGAGGGCGGATGGATTTTGCTTCAAGTGCGTTGATG
>NW_021469255.1:0-251 GCF_001605985.2 Dendrobium catenatum | reverse complement strand
CTAGAGGAAATTAAACACTTACAAAAAATTGATGTTAAGAGAAACATCTACAAATAAAGTTGGAGAACCTCTCCTTTCTCTCCACTATCCTTTTTGGCATTATCTATCCCTTATTAGAAAGTGTTATACACCTCCTAACAGTGAGCAAATTTGTACCAACTGCATGAATGATTTTATTTTACTACATAATTACAATCACATTAAGAAAAATATTCCAACATGATGATATATTTATGATTGCAAAACTTGTT
>NW_021469254.1:0-237 GCF_001605985.2 Dendrobium catenatum | reverse complement strand
TGGCATTTCTTCTGAACAGCCGACGGATATGCATTGTGACAACACATCTGCGATTGCTTTGGCCAACAATTCGGTTTTTCATGCCCGCACAAAGCACATCGAAATTGATGAGAAATTCGTTCGAGATCAGATCATTAACAACAACATTCGTCTTCTTCCTATCAGTACCGTCGATCAAGTAGCTGATATTCTAACTAAACCCCTATCCACAAAACGTTTTCATCAACTACGTCTCAA
>NW_021469253.1:0-373 GCF_001605985.2 Dendrobium catenatum | reverse complement strand
GGGCTTAACATCCCTGTCAAACTTTAAATATTATCTCATACGATCCAAAATAATACAGTATGATTAGTTTTAAGAAATATACATTTTTACACTCCCCCAGTGTTTGTGTGCACGGTTGTCGAATTACAATCATACTCTCTCAGACTAAAAAAAATAAAAAGTACAGACTTCAATTATAATAAACTCTAATATAATCTGTATTAAAGTCTTCAACAGTCTGGCGTATAATTTTTCCGAAACATTAGTACACTCAAAATAATAAAATCAATATTTCTAATATATGTTAGTAGAAATAGTAATCAATACAATAATACTTTGGAATTATTAAAAACACACATGATATAAACATATAGTTATGAAAACTAAGTTGTTT
>NW_021469252.1:0-445 GCF_001605985.2 Dendrobium catenatum | reverse complement strand
CATTTTGAAGGGAATTTGAATTTTGAATGATTTAAGACGGGTTTTTTTTTTTTTTTACAAAATCCAAAGCACAATGGACAGAGTTTCCCCTCGCCCAAAGGCTTATGGAATTCTAAGAAAAACCCAAGTTAAGTAAATAGTCTAACCCTCCTCACTCCTAAAAGTTCAAGGGGAGTAAAGGGGTTAAGACTAAAATACTTTAAAACTTTCTTAAAGTCAAAGATTTTTTCAAACTCCTTTCAATCTTAAATGTTGGTATATTGAATGTGACATTTGTTATTCAAAATTTAAAAAAGAATGTTTAGGGACCTGATTTGACACTGTCGCCGCAAAGGAAATCCCAGGGCAGAAGGTTAAAATCAGGACGATTAAGTTAGCAAATAACAAATTTTGGGAGATAGAAACTCTCTTTTGATGTTTTAAAATTATCTTTTAGATGTTGGCC
>NW_021469251.1:0-321 GCF_001605985.2 Dendrobium catenatum | reverse complement strand
AATATTTTTCCAGCGAAAATTCCGTCGGAAATGCGCCAGAAATAATTCCGACGCATTATTTTGCGCCGGAAGTCCTTTTACGACGCGCGTGAAACCGGCGGACATATTTCCGCCGGAAATCCGCCGGAAATGCAAATTTCTGACGGATTTTTGGTCAATTTCCGACGAAAATGGCCGCCGAAAAATAACGTTTTTCCTGTAGTGTTTGCAAGTGAGGTGACCTTATAAGGTTGTTCTGAGGGTATTTTAATTTTAGTTATTTGGTTGTTTTGTATGCCTTCTTATCAATTTTTTAAGTTTTGTTTCATTTTAAGTTTTCAA
>NW_021469250.1:0-219 GCF_001605985.2 Dendrobium catenatum | reverse complement strand
GGGGATTTAAATTTTTTAAACTACCAATTCACCCCCCCTCTTGGTAGCCTTAGGACATTCACTTAGGCTTAACAACCTAATTACTAGACTCAACAGTACTGATATTTCAGGTTCACACGATTGGACTGTAATTTGGAACCAGCTCATAATTGGATAGATTAGGTCTGAGTCAGATTGTACACTTTTCCTTTCTTGAGTCTATTGTATTTGTTATGGCTC
>NW_021469249.1:0-261 GCF_001605985.2 Dendrobium catenatum | reverse complement strand
TGATTCTATTGCATCAAAGCCTGAAGTCCGGCCATCTGCTCATGCCCAGCTCTCCCTGATCTCCTTAGCCAGTTTGTCCCCTAACATAGGATTTTGTTTTTGTTTTTTGTAATGCTTGCACATTAGCCTGAAGAAAAATACTTGTACACTAGCCTGAAGAAAAATACTTGCACACTAGCCTAGATTAGGGGTGTCAATATTTGACACGACACGACAACCCGACCCGGAATTTTCGGGTTAGACCCGACCCTTTTTTTAAAC
>NW_021469248.1:0-1412 GCF_001605985.2 Dendrobium catenatum | reverse complement strand
GAAAAAGGATAAAATGGCATCACAAAGCTGCTTCCCAATAATATGCCACGTGGATTTGTAAAATTCAAAGGAGTACCCATCCGGCCCCGGGGATGAAGAATTGGGTGCAGAGAATATAACATGTTTAATCTCGTCAATGGTGACAGGTGCAATAAGTTGGGTGGCAAAGCTATCTGGGACAGTAAGAAAGACAGGAGCATTCCCAAAGGCATAGGGGGGAGGAGCAGTATTGAATAGCTTGTTAAAATGTTGAACAATAGCATTGTTGAGTTCATTGGGATCAGAAAAGGTCCCCTCCGAAGTTGTGATGCATTTGATGAAATTGGTGTTATGACGAGCATTGATCTTAGAATAGAGAAATTTAAGATCGTCTTCCCCACAAGCTAGCCATTTAGCTTTTGCTCTTTGAATAACCCAATCAGACCAGTTGGCATTTCTCTCAAGAAGTTTGTGATTAACCTCCTTCAATGCCGCATTGAGATGTGAATCAAGGGGAGCATCATGAATTTGCTTCAGCATATGATTTTGGGCACTTTTGAGCTCAGTGATTTGAGATTGAAGGTCAATAGAAGAAACCCAATTCTTAGATTTAATTTTAAGCTTGAGAGTCTTAAGCTTCTAATAGAAGGAGTAAATCGGGCTGCTATGATATTTTTGAGAGAACACAGAAATCAGTTCATCCCAAAATTCAGGTTTATTGACCCAGTAGTTCTTGAAGAGAAATCTATGCTTGTGCTGAATATTGTTGACATTGTGCAAAATGATGGGAGAATGATCAGATATCTGCGGGTCATCCACCAAATAATAAGAACTAGGGTAAGTCTGTAACCAAGCATCATTAACCAACATTCTATCCAGCTTAATATGTATAGGGTTGTCGGTACGTTGGTTGAACCAAGTGAAAAAATGTCCCACAGAGGCAAGATCGTGAGCGCCAATGTTAAAGATGAGGTTGTTGAAATCAGAAACTTTACTATTAGTAAGCAAAGATCCCCCAGCCTTTTCATTAGTGTATCTACAACAGTTAAAATCTCCAAGAATGATCCAAGGAGAATTGGTATTATCAGCAATATCCAATAAATCCTTCCATAGATTTTGCCTTTCTTCCATAGAATTTGAAGCATATACCGCAGATACCAAAAAAGATTCAGCATTTCCATATAAGACCTGGCCATGAATCAACTGACTGAAAGTAAAAATAGGGTTAAATCTCACATTCATCGTGTTCCATTTCACCCAAATTCTGCCGGGTCTAGCAAGAGCAAAGTTATCAAAAGAACCTTCATGAGGGAAAATGGCGTGTGTTGAAAGGAACCAATTGTTGCTGTAATTGGGAATAGAAATTCTGGTTTCTAAAATAAACATAAGGTCAATGTTGTAAGTGTTAACAAGCTTCTTGCAACACAAAGTTT
>NW_021469247.1:0-530 GCF_001605985.2 Dendrobium catenatum | reverse complement strand
GGGAAGAAAGAAAAATCCCGTAACTCCTGCACGCGAGGAGGGGAGCTAATTCGAGCAGGAAAAATTTCCCGCTCGCAAATAGCGGAAGCCTCAACCGTTAAAAAGCCGTGGGTGAAGAAAGAAAAATCCCGTAACTCCTGCACGCGAGGGGCGCTAATTCGAGCAGGGGAAATTTCTCGCTCGCAAATAGCGGAAGCCTCAACCGTCAGAAAGCCGTGGGGGAAGAAAGAAAAATCCTGTAACTCCTGCACGCGAGGAGCGGCGCTAATTCGAGCAGGGGAAATTTCCTGCTCGCAAATAGCGGAAACCTCAACCGTTAGAAAGCCGTGGGGGAAGAAAGAAAAATCCCAAAACTCCTGCATGCAAGGAGCGGCACTAATTCGAGCATTGAAAATTTCCCGCTCGCAAATAGCGGAAGCCTCAACCGTCAGAAAGCCGTGGGGGAAGAAAGAAAAATCCCATAACGACTGCACGCGATGAGGGGTCCTAATTCGAACAGGGGAAATTTTCCACTCGCAAATAGCGGAAGC
>NW_021469246.1:0-1069 GCF_001605985.2 Dendrobium catenatum | reverse complement strand
TTCGCTCCGGCCGAGTCGAGCACTCTCTTACCTCCCGACATAGGGGAGGGGACGCCGAAAGGCTGACGAAATTTCTTAAAAAATTTGGGACTTAGCCAAAATTTTGAAAGATTAGAGAAATGTGGACTGATTTAATTTGGAATTAATTATTTAAATAAATTATAATTAAATTTTAATTATAATTTAATTAATTAATTAATACAATCAACCAACAACAAGCAATCGTCTCAATCTACAATCATCGGCTATATGCAATCAACAGTGATCTTCCAATGATTATCGGCAATCGTCGCCAAGTGGAGAATATGAAGAACTAATCTCCTCGCCGTCGATTCGCTCCGGCTGAGTTGAGCACTTTCTTACCTCCCGGCATCGGAAAGGGAACGCCGGAAGGCTGCCGGATTTTTCTAAATAATTTTGGACTTAGAAAAATTTTAGACTTAATTGAAAATTTTGAAGGATTGAAAAATATTCAAATACAACATCAACTAATGATTTGGTTAATAAAGTTACTAATACATTTCAAATTCTTGATCAATATCACTATGTTTCAAAGCCAAATTTCATTTTTGTTAGAACTATCAAGCAATAAAAAAGTGACTTTAAATCTAAACTTTAGATTACGCTACAATTCATCTATGAGTAAGAATATGGAATTTGTAGTGCCCAGAACAACTAGCCCACAAGTAATAACAAAGTGCTTGTATCAAATAAATAAATCAATTTATGGGAGAAAATATGATAACTTATAGCAAATAAATCAATTCTCCTACGAATATTACCACGATCTCCTAATATCTATTGAACAAGCATTCCCTGTAAGTTATGTTGAGTGGGATAATAACGACAAAGGAATATCTTCTATGTGTTACAAATGAAATCTAATTTATCCTACGCCACCGGATCCGCAACATGTGTACAAGCAGACAGAAGGCGTTCGTAGGTCCTTAAATGGAATCCCGGGCTATTTTCTAAGTAAAATCACTTGCGCAATGGATCATGTTTAAATATTTTAAAATGCCCCCCTAAAATATTAAATATGATCCATCAAATTAAATACCCCTGTATG
>NW_021469245.1:0-333 GCF_001605985.2 Dendrobium catenatum | reverse complement strand
TTTAACTGATATTATCGAGACGACGATTTTTCTCTATTGATTTGACTGGATTCTTCTGAGATTTAGTGTTATGGATTTCTTCCTACTGTTTATTGATTCTTTTACCGATGATTGTTGATTGTATCGATCATACATTAATTACTGATGTCCGTATCTGCTTCATAAATTCACTGATCATGTGCAACTGACTGTTACGGATTTGATTGACTGACATGCATATTGTTTCAGTACCGTGCTTTGATTTCAATTGTAGGTTTTTGGTGACCTGCTAGGCTTTTTGAAGCTCATTATATGTGGTTAACAATTTCAGGTCAGAGCAAGGGAGCGGGAAGT
>NW_021469244.1:0-756 GCF_001605985.2 Dendrobium catenatum | reverse complement strand
ATTCAAAATATTTAAAATTCATCACACCTACATATCACTGGATCCTCCAACATTTTTGACTTATTAATATATATTTCATATCCACTTAAATTGCAGACGAATTGGCATGGACAATATATCAAGAATAGACTAAAAATGCATTGAGGGCAATGTTGCACCGATGCACTTATTTATGAAGGCATGTTGTATCCGATACACGGATACGCCTCCGATACAACACCGATACGTGTCGCATACAGCTTTACCGTATCCAATTAAAATACTATTTAATTTCAAAAGGACACGCGTATCAGATACACGTGTCTATTGAAAAATAAAAAAAAAAATCCGAAAAAAAGAACCATCGTATTTACTTCCGCGGCTACAAGCGAGGTTCTCTCATTTTCGAGATGGATTTGAGTCTCTTGATGATATGGAAATATTAGAAATTGCTAATATTTCAGTTGATGAGCCTGAATTAGAAGCTATGATATTTATTGAAGATGATATAGAAGTTCAAAGACAAACCACTGAATAAGCTAATCATATCACTCCTATTGAATAGTTGAAAGTTGAAACTTCTTGTGCTATAATATTTATGTTTATGCTTTTGTTGTTGTACTAGACATTTGATGCTTACTTCTATTTTGATATTATAAGCTACAAGGCTACAAATGATGTTACTTTCATTTTTTTTTTATTTCAAATATTATGCTTTGATTGCTTTCTTAATTTTTATGAATGATTTATAAATTATAATGTCGTGTGCGCGCACCT
>NW_021469243.1:0-642 GCF_001605985.2 Dendrobium catenatum | reverse complement strand
GTATGGTCAACATCAATGGCCAATAGTAGCTAATTCTCTTAATTTTAACTATCCTTTTGAGATCTAAATAGGGTGCACCAAAAAATCCTTCATGAACTTCAACTACGACCTTCTCCGCCCTTTGAATACCCAAATATCATAACCAAATTTGAACGAATGATCTACGATAAAGAGTATTATTAATAATAGCATACCATAAAACTCTTTTTTCTATTTGTAAGGCATAAAATTTGTTTGTTGGTAATTTGTCTTATTTAAAGTAGTCAATGAAAGATCATCTCTAGTTCATTTGGTCATCTATCAAAAAGGCCTCTTGTTATAGTTATAAAGTCATCAAAGGGATGTGTTCTCCTTGAATAGTATAAAGCTCCTCTCTTTGGTTTTGGGAAATAGCTCACGACAAACAGTGAGAAACAATTAATGTTGTATAATGTTGGCTTAAATTTGATAACCCATCTACCTGCAGAATTTTATATTTACTTGTTTGAGAACTCGACGAGTGTGGACACCAATCAACGCAAGCTCATCATTCATATTTATCATTTCTTTGGTCAATTTAGCTAGGGTGTTTGCCTTGTTATTCTGAGCTTGAAAGATTTGAGTTGAAGTGACATATTGAATTTTCTTCATAAGCTCAAAAAC
>NW_021469242.1:0-215 GCF_001605985.2 Dendrobium catenatum | reverse complement strand
GGTCGCTTTGTAGTCTTTGAATTTGATGCTTTAGCTTTGAGGGAGCTCGAAGACTTTTGCTTCTTTGGCATGAAGTATAGTGCATCTTGTTTATGAACTGTAAAAGGCTGAATGTCACCAGAGATCCTGAATTCTTCTCCATCTTTGAGATACTTCATACACTGGTGTAATGTTGACTGGACAATGTCATATTCATGCAACCAGGGACGACCTAG
>NW_021469241.1:0-262 GCF_001605985.2 Dendrobium catenatum | reverse complement strand
CTTAGAAAAATGTCGTCCCGATATTTCCCTAAAGTGTTCGGAACATAACGGAACAAAACAAATCCAATCGATCGGAAAAAATCGTACAAATCACATCGGAACAAACAATAAACTAAACTCGTACCAGTCTCATCAGCAGGCACAGAAGGAACATCTTCCATCATGGCTTGTACATTTCCAGTCTGAACAGTCGGAACAGGTCCTTGCCTAACTTCAGAACTCGGGCAATCAGTCATTCTATGTCCGTATGCACCACATCGGA
>NW_021469240.1:0-439 GCF_001605985.2 Dendrobium catenatum | reverse complement strand
TGTGTGTGTCTCTCTTATGCATAATTATAAGTGTTAAACCATTCAACATTGCAGTAAGGAGTAAGAGTGAAGCATCAATTAACTTAATTCGTGATGAGTACACATGTACATATTCTTATAGTAATAATGTTGTTTTTTTTTAATTGATTACATTAAATAAATTAATACTTGTTTAGGAATTATTATTGTAAAACTCAAGCATTAGTTATCCTTTTCTATTTCAATGAATGGTCATATCAAAATAAGTAATAGTTAGCATGAGATCTTTCAATTTATCATCATACATAGAATGTTATTGAATGACATACAAATAAAATAACTAAATAGATATGCTTGCATATGCATGATTGAATGATGAAGTACACCTCTTTATAGTACAAGTTAGAGGAGTGATGTACCCGTACGTGTGAATTGAAAAATGAAATGAAAATGAAAGTAA
>NW_021469239.1:0-461 GCF_001605985.2 Dendrobium catenatum | reverse complement strand
TTATAAAAGAACATGAAATTGATCTCCTAATCTAAATTCAGTTATAATTTTAATTTAAATTTTTTAAAGATTATATTTTATAAAGAAATTAATTTCTAGAGCAAAATGATTTATAGGCCATTTCAACGATCAATTTCAAAAGGTTTTTTATATTAGAGATACTAACAATTCAAGAAGAAAGAAAAAAAACATGTCACATAAACATGTCATTTTTCATTGATATCATAAAGATCACATACATTCATTTCAAATGATACCACTCATAACAACACTTTTCATCATTACATAAAAAAACTAAAGAACAGACAACACCACAACACTCATTGATGAAAAAATTACATAGCATCAATCACAAAAGTTTAGTAGAAAGAAAAATAATAAATTAATCCTAGAATTCAGAGAGGCCCTAATCTGGAGGAGGAGACTGACTGAACACTTAAAAATAACTATTCATCATAGCT
>NW_021469238.1:0-980 GCF_001605985.2 Dendrobium catenatum | reverse complement strand
TATTGCACATATTGGCGTTGACCGAACTTAAAGGTCACATCTGGAATTTTGATCCTAGGGGAATGGAAAGTTCATCCCTGTGGAATCAAGGTTTGAATTGACACTAGGGTAGTGCCACGGAGGGCGTACTCTACCACTAGTGGATTTAGTCCTAAAGGAAGGAAAGTCTATCCCTATAGGAAAATGAAGTTTGGGTAATTGTATAGAAAGGAAGGATTCCTAACTATAGACGATCAGATTTGAGTTTTGATTCTAAAGGAAAGGGAGCCTGACCTTACAAGATTAAATTTGGATTTGATTCTAAGTGAAGGGAAGTCCTAACCCTAGATGATTGAGTGATCATATAGAAAGGAAGAAAATCCTAACTACAGGGGATCGAATTTGGGTTTGATACTAGGGTAGTGCCACGAGGGGCGTACTCTACCACTAGTAGATCTAATCCTAAGGGAAGGAGGAAACCTAAACCCTAAGGAAGAAAAGGTGACTGAACTATAGTGGGGCTCAAGAGGCTTAAATCCACTACTGTTTAGTCGAGATCCTAGGAAATAGGAAGCACAGGGACTCACACCTATTCCTGACAGATCGAATTTGTATTTAAACTAGGATGGTGCCACGAAGGGCTTGCTCCATCACTAGTGGATCTAATCTTAAGGAAAGGAAGCTCTGGGACTCACACCTAACCTTAAAGAAAAGAAATGACTAGACTATGTGGGGCCCAACAGGCTTAATTCCACCTTTAGTCAGTCGAGATCCTAGGAGGTAGGAAGCACAGGGACTCACACCTACTCCTAATGGATCGGGTTTGTACTGGGTATTCAATGACTAACCTAGCTAGAAAGCACAGGGACTCACATCTAACTAGGGGAACTAGCCAAGGAGATAGTCTGCCAGAATCTCTAAGGATTTGGCAAAAGCTATCTAACCCGAAATTTGATTTTGTACGCTAGGATGGTGCCACGAGGGGCTTGCTCCACCACTAG
>NW_021469237.1:0-250 GCF_001605985.2 Dendrobium catenatum | reverse complement strand
ATTCTTTTCACGGTTGAGTTTTGAGTTTCGAAGTTTGCCAGAACTCTGAATATGAAAATACAAAAAAGAAAAGCATCGAGCGAGAACATTCTGTTCCATTGTTCATGAGAGCCGTTTTGTTTTCGACCAACAACATCTACTCATATCCAGCTTCGTGTCATTTTTTCATACAGCGATCAGCAAGCAGCAAGCGGGGTCAAGTCAAGTACAACACAGGCAAGACTCTCACGTTGGGGTGGGGCGCGCCAAA
>NW_021469236.1:0-201 GCF_001605985.2 Dendrobium catenatum | reverse complement strand
GGATAAAGGCTTGATGTTGTTGTTGTTGTTGTTGTTGTTAGATTGCACTAAAGAGGAAGTAGGACCCAAATCTAAATAAACCGTAACACTACTCTTAGGGGAAATATGGTTAATTTAAAATTCAATCTACCTCGGGAAAATAAGGACCTTAAGCTTGTGAGAGCGAGGTTCATGCCTATTTTTCCTGAGCGAACAATAGCC
>NW_021469235.1:0-222 GCF_001605985.2 Dendrobium catenatum | reverse complement strand
ATGCCGTCCATGTCCATATCAATATCAATAATCAATAATCAAGTAGTAGTCATGCTCAATGATCAATCGATGAAATCAATGAATCCATACGATAATAAATCAATTCAATAAATCCATCAATATCAATAAATCAATCGGAAATCAATAAATCAATACAGATCAGGAAATCCATACGATGCAATATTGTATACAGGCAATTCCATACAATGGTCTTACTCGACA
>NW_021469234.1:0-299 GCF_001605985.2 Dendrobium catenatum | reverse complement strand
AGCAGTTTCAACTTGATTGGAAAAAAGTCATTTTTTTTTAACCCATTTGCATATCTTTGAGAGTGTTTTGGTGCATGAAAATGATTGCGTGTATTCTAGAATGAGTCCCTAGGGTATGGAGTGAATTTCAACAAAATTTGAGAATATTTACCATTTGAATGCCCCAATGTTGGATATCTGAGTGTCTCAACGTTGCTACAATTCCCAGAATCACATAATGACATTGCAACGCTCAATATTCTAAAATTTGAGATTTTGAAATAGAGTCGCAGTGGTAGGTGATAGCATCGCAACGTTAG
>NW_021469233.1:0-245 GCF_001605985.2 Dendrobium catenatum | reverse complement strand
AAAATGCCCATAACTTTCAAAATACTCAACGAAATTGTATGAAATTTGAACTGTAGCTAGATGGAAACATAATCTAACAATGCCTGAAGTTTGGAGGCTCCATGCATTGTAGATTTGCTACAGTTTTAAATTTAAATTTAAACTTAAAAGGGGCATAACTTACAATCTAACCGTCGGATTTTTGAGTTCTTGGTCTTGTTGGAAAGCTGAAGATGCCCTCTTCAACTTTGGTGAAGACCCCAAGA
>NW_021469232.1:0-588 GCF_001605985.2 Dendrobium catenatum | reverse complement strand
CTTGGACAAATGATGGACTTGTGTAAGACTTGAGTCGAACTCAAGATGAACTGAACTAGAACTTCAATTTGCCATTTGAACTTGAACTCAAATCAGAAGAGCAACAGATAGAACTGCACTTAAACTTGAACTTCAATCGAACTTGAACTCTATAAAGACTGCAGGGGACTTTGATTTGGACTCAAGCCAGAACTTGATTTGCACCAAAGCAAGCAATGAACTTGATTGAACACTTTTGACTCAAACTTGAACTTGTATCTTGAGTCTCATTTGATTCAAAATCAAGTAGAACTTGATTTGAATGATGATATCAAAGCTTCAATGGAATGATAAGGAGTTGTCACTTTAATTTAAGGGTAAATTACTCATTCAAATGTCATGCAAACAAGTGAAGATTCATGCACAAATTCATTTCAAACTTGACATGGAATTTTTGTGTGATGATATTTGATTTACAACATCCATCTCAAATCATGCTTACAAATGAGTAGAGGTGATCATAGTGGTGCAAGTATTGACAATGTGTGATGAGCTCGATCCATCCAACATGATTAGCACACAAAGTGAATGAGCTAAATCTACATACAA
>NW_021469231.1:0-291 GCF_001605985.2 Dendrobium catenatum | reverse complement strand
AAGGACTTGTAAACTTTTGGACTGCATTGAACTTGAATTTGGACTTGCAAAAGATGACTAAGAGGACTCATACTTGAGACAAGGTGGACAAGAACTTGGACTTGAACTCAAACTCAGAGCTTGAACTCGAACTCAGACTCAGTACTTGGATGAATATTGGACTTTATTTGGACAGCAGGGGACATAAGAACATAGACTGAAAAATGATTTGAACAATTTGAATAAAAATTTTAATGGAGGGTAACAAGACTCATAATTGCAATAAATGGGACTTAATTGAATATTAAATTA
>NW_021469230.1:0-459 GCF_001605985.2 Dendrobium catenatum | reverse complement strand
TTACAACGATACAGCAGCCCAAGATGTATAATTTTTTTCCTAAAGAAGGTTTGAACTCAACCAAAAGTTAAGAATTCATATCAAATGAATCGAGAAGGACATCATGTGAACTTATCTTCTGAAGATTCTCCTTCATGGTTTATGCCTACTACATTACATTGCATTCTTTAGTTCTAGAAGTTGCGACCATCTCTGATCATAAGTCCTCTTCTTAGCAGTGCCTGTGAGCAAAGGTCAAACTCAGATTTCTTCTAAGAAAAAAAAAAAAATAATCATTTGATTAAGGCTACGTTTGGGACGATTTTTTTACTGCTTTTTAAAATTTTTTACTAAAAAATGCTTTAAGAAACAGTAAAAAAACAGTCTCAAGCGAAGCTTAAATAATTGATAGAAATATGCGTTAACCAAACATTTAGAGGTTCCTGAATAAATACATTGCCATGTAATTGCTGATTTCTC
>NW_021469229.1:0-205 GCF_001605985.2 Dendrobium catenatum | reverse complement strand
AAATACGGAAAAGAAACAAGGTTTCCACTAGTAGATGTAAGAAAAACAAAGGAAGATACAACGTTCTTCGATTCGAGAGGAAGAACAACTCTCCACAAGTCTCTAGCAAACCCTAGAGCCCAAGCACACAATGAGATCTCCAACTTTTCATTTAAATTCAAGATGAAAACCTAATTCCCCCCTTTCCCCCTCTTTAACTCTCATC
>NW_021469228.1:0-924 GCF_001605985.2 Dendrobium catenatum | reverse complement strand
AATGGGTATTCCTGAACTCGAATGAATGACAAATGTTGGAAATATGGTGATAATAGTTAGAGGACTGTTCAGCAAAGGTCTGGAAACGGTTGGAAATCTGACAATGTCCAACAAACAAGCAAAAGTCTGGTTACTGTCATTGCTTGAGAAGAATTTGGTGGTGACCAACGAATGGGCATAAGTCCAACGAAGTTAAACGGGGGTTCAACAATGGTGATAGTGGTTGTCGATGGCAATAACTGGTGGCAATCATCGTCGATAATGGCTGGAAAATGCAAGAGAGCTCTCACTAGTTCTCTCTTCTCCTTCTTGTCCTCATCTCCCCTCCATATGAAGAATGAAGGCTTATTCATAGTTTTTTAAGGGTTGCATGGCTCTAAACATGAAGAAGATCAAGGGCAAGTTGGGAGTGTTTCAACGGACGACCAATGTCGACTCCCTTGATCATGAATTATTTATTGAGCATTAAATTGCCTTAATGGTGTCAGAATTAGGCGTTCTTGGGCTTGTTAGATCCGTCTCATCGAGCCACTCGATTTGACTGTAAGTATGTCATATTTAGATATTATTTGGTCATCCAATTAGTGTTCTAAAGCTTTCTAATAAGCTCTGGTCTTTTTATTTGGCTCGTATTAGACCGAACTTAGTCTCATTGTAATCGTCTCACTGAGACAATCAATTTGTCTATTAGTTTGCTAAAATCGAAGTTCAGATGATCTCATATTTAATTTTTGAAACTTTTTACTCATATTTATATCGAGATTCATGCTTGATCAAGATAATTTTTTGGTGACATATCACATGCCTGATGTATAAAATCTTGTTTATGAACCTAGAAGTCTTGAGGTTGATCCTTAGCTACACCATGGGTTGTGGAGTTTTTTTTTTTTATATATAATAATAAAAGATATAAATAAATTCTTT
>NW_021469227.1:0-206 GCF_001605985.2 Dendrobium catenatum | reverse complement strand
CTTCCAAAGATTGACGGGTATTGCAAATCGCCCTCCTTGGGCTTCTCCTCTCATGAACTCACTAAGAGATCAAACAAGAACAAACTCTTTTTCATTCAATAATTCATCATCCTCAATACAAGTAAGCTAGCCTATAAATAGGCCTCATGAAAAGAAAAATAACAAAGATTAAAATGCCCTTCGGGCTACAACACTACATGACCACC
>NW_021469226.1:0-1255 GCF_001605985.2 Dendrobium catenatum | reverse complement strand
TCCAGAGAGCCAATCGTACTGTACGATAATTAATTTCTTCTGAACAAAAATTTTCCAGAGAGCCAATCATACTGTACGATAATTAATTTTGTTTGAACAAAAATTTTCCAGAGAGCCAATCGTACTGTACGATAATTAATTTCGTCTGAACGAAAATTTTCCAGAGAGCCAATCGTACTGTACGATAATTAATTTCGTCCTGGACGAATAGGACTTAGAAAATTTTTCGAGCAAGTTCCTATTCGTTTCATATGCTCTATAGGAGATAACTGTCTGATCGTCCAGTACGAACGAAAATCGTCCTGTACGATCAATTAATATGATCTCCTTATTTGTGTGTGCATGTTTTTATTCACTCAAGTTACAATTACTCCCTTTCAATTTGATTTCTAAGCAAAGTGCAAGCTTCAAAAATTTCAAGGTATCTCATGCTGATTTTAATTTGAAGTCTTCGTAGTCTGGAGTTCTTTTTCCCTGAAATGTTAGTACACACAAGAGAAAATACAATTTTTCCAAAAATGTTAGGAGATAACTACACATTTGAACAATAATGTTTGGAATCATCAAAACTTCATAAGTTGCAAAAATGTAATGCATGCAAATAGCAACTATCTTAACAAAATGCATTGGTCTTGATATGCTCATTGAAGAAAGGATAGTCAATTTTGATGTTTTTGGTCCTCGCATAAAAAATTTTGTGGTTGGCAAGAGTCATGGCTGATATGTAATTACAAAAAATGTTGGTTTCAACTGGTTGAACCATTTGAAATTTAGCAAGCAATATAAGAAGTCAAATAACATCAAAAAAGGTGGAAGAAAAGGTTCATAATTCTTCTTTCGTAAATGACTTGGTGACTGTGACTTGGTTTTTAACACTCTAGGATATCAGGTTAGTCCCGAGAAAAGTTCTAAATCAAGAAATTTATTTTTTATCCATGGAATCCATCGCCTAGTCTATATAGATGTATGTGGTAAGTTGTGAGTTGCAATGCATAAGAGGGAGGCCATAGTAGAGAGGGCCTTGAATGTATCAAAGAAATCCTTTGAGGGATGTATAATGTTTATTTTTTGGGATTTTTCATTTATTGGCATAGATGATTTGTAGCAATACAATGTTTGGTCTACTGATTGTTAGGTATTTTAAAGAACTTGCCAATTTTTGTTAGAGATATGGATCATTGATTGGTTGATCAGATAACATATATTTGGTCGGTTTGAGCGTTATGGGCACATGGGTTGGTTTATGGGTGGAAAA
>NW_021469225.1:0-333 GCF_001605985.2 Dendrobium catenatum | reverse complement strand
TCTATAGAAAAAAATTATGCAAATTTTTAATATTGAATTGTAAAATTATATTAATATATTTTTTCTATTATGATTTTAACAAAAAAAAATCTAGCTCTTAATTAAAATAATTAATAACTTTTAATTATTTATAGCCATAAAATTAATATTTTTTTAAGAATGATAATGTTAATTATAAATATTCAAGATATGAATTTTTATTTTTAAATTTTTATAAAAACAAAATTTCTTACACAGGTAAGTTTGGCTGGTACACGTGTTTATTGGCTGAAAACTTGGTTATTTGTGGATCAAATATCATATATTATCATCAATTATTTGTTTATTGGGTAA
>NW_021469224.1:0-249 GCF_001605985.2 Dendrobium catenatum | reverse complement strand
TCTCTTAACTTAACTAACTTATTTGTAAAGGTTAATTTGTATTATGATTTCTAATTACTTTATGCTAATGATGATATGTACTGCCCCCCAGATCTCTTTTATCAAGTTAGGGAAATTAAAAATCTATTGATTTTTTTGAATTATATGTTTCATCATATTAGTAAGGACGGTAATGCGTGTGCTTCTTGGCTTGCTAATTAAGGGTGTAATCTTAACTATTTTTTTGATGTTATTTCATCACTATTCCAG
>NW_021469223.1:0-1152 GCF_001605985.2 Dendrobium catenatum | reverse complement strand
CTAACTGACGCCAAACTTCGGCATGTCGCCTGATTTTTACCTGACATCGGACTTCCACCCGTCGCCAGATTTTTACCCTACGTTGGACTTTCGCCAATCGCTGGACTTCTACCCGACGCTGGACGCTATCCTACGTCGGACTTCTGTCGGTCGTTGGCCTTTAGTCGAACTTTTACGCGATGCCAGACTTCCTCCCGACGTTGGACTCCTACCCGATGCCGGACTTCTAACCGTCGTTGGCATTTCGTCGGACTTCTAACTAACGCTAAACTTTCGCTCGTCGTCAAACTCCCACCCATCACCGGACTTCTGCCAGACGCCAGACTTCCGTCCGTCCTTGAATTTATAACTAATGCCAGAATTATGCCAGACCACTAACCAATGCCGGACTTCTAACGTTAGACTTCTAGCTGACTGCCAACTAATGTCAATTTTTCTGCCTGGCCACCACCTAAAGCTAGAACTTTTGCACTGCCTCCAATTGGTGCCAGACCTCCGTCGCCCTCTGACAACGGTCTTTCTGACCATTATCGTTCTTCTACTACGGTCCTTCCGACCTCTATCACTTGAAAATGAACATTCCGACCTTCGTCGCCTGTCGACTACGATCCTTTCGACCTCTGTCGCCAGACAACAGTCTTTCTAACCTCTATCGCCCACAAACTATGGTGCTTCCAACCAAACGAAACACGTCAATAATGATTTTCTGTGTTTCCACCATGTATTGTACTCCATATGATGTACATCAAGACAAGGCCTTCCCCCCAAGGAAGGACCTCATTTGTAATCGACTGCAAATAATAGTAGATTCATTCAAACTGGACCAGTCCTCGTGGTTTTTCCTCATTTTCAGAGTTTTTCACATAAAAATCTTGGTGTCTCTTATTAATACTACACCATCTCTTTTTATCTGATGGCATGCTAGATCTTCGTACAAAGTTAAGACGTCAAATTTTATATTTCTCTACCGCAGCAAATATTCTAGGACACAACAAATTTTTAATTTGATTCTATTTAAAATCAAATCAAATTAATGAATGAATTTTGAAATAAAAAAATCAAAATAAAGGCAAATCAAATTGATAAGTTTAGTTCAACTTTTATTTTGTTTATTGAGAATATAAATATTTATATTTTTAAATAAAATGATTC
>NW_021469222.1:0-281 GCF_001605985.2 Dendrobium catenatum | reverse complement strand
CTGAAACAAGCACCTAGGACTTGGTATGAGAGGTGAAGCACTTTTCTATTAGACATATATTTTGTGAAATGATGTGTGGACACCACACTCTTTTTGAAGAAAATAGGACATGATATACTCATTAAATAAATATATGTTGATGACATCAAATTTGGATATACAAATAAAAATATTTGTGTTGATTTCTCAAAAATAATGAGTAGTTGATTTGAGATGAGTTTGATGGGATATTTAAGTTATTTTCTTGGTTTTAGCATTAAGTAAAATGAGGAAAGAACTTT
>NW_021469221.1:0-290 GCF_001605985.2 Dendrobium catenatum | reverse complement strand
GATAGTTTTTGACTTATATTTAGGGGTATCAATTTTTGACCCGACCTAGACCTGACCCAAAAAAATCCGGGTTCGGGTTGACCCGTTTAGCAAACGGGTCGAGTTCGGGTTCAGATTTTTGACCCGTTTCAAAAACGGGACAGGTTCGGGTTGACCCAAAAACCCAAAATCGACCCGATACTTACCAGAAAATCGAGTCCATCCCGGTTTCCGGTGTTCCGCCCACACTCGCAATGTCGTCGTTGCCGCGCTCACGAGGTCCCGCGCTCGCGCCATCGCCCGCTAACGCG
>NW_021469220.1:0-1337 GCF_001605985.2 Dendrobium catenatum | reverse complement strand
CCTTGCCAAAGCTTAAATAGAAGCTCTCAAAACGAGCTTATTAATGCAAGTTGTCGACAATATCGTCCAGGACGATAGGCATATCATCCTAGCCGATTAGTTCAAATTCAGCTCAATGGCCTGGGCCGATTTGGGACGATCAGAATAAAATTGGTTATATCGTCCTGGCCAATCTCACGATCATCCCGGACTATTAGTTTAAAACCGGTTTTAATCGTCTTGATAATCGCCCTGATTTAGTGCTGGCTGAAGTCAATCGTCCTGGCCGATCATGAGATTGTCCCGGACGATGTGATCGTATCAATCAACCATTAATGATTTCCAAATAATACCAAATCAATTTAGGTATGATTGAGTTAGATCGTCCTGAACAATATAAATATCGTCCTGGCTGATTTCCTAAAATAAAGAATACCTAAACTGATTATGGCGGCTGATTCTTTCTAAAATGAGAATATCGTCCAGGTCGATATATTTATGATGGCTGCCTTAATGAGGATGCCCTAATTAAGATTTCTGATTTTAGACATATCGTCCAAGATGATATAAATATCGTCCCGGCTGATATTACCAAAAATAGAAATCTTTTAGGGAATAACAGGAAATCTTCCAAGTTATAAATCAATAGGTCCCACTTCAAATACAACAGACTCAAAAAAAAGAAAAAGATTACAAAACGACTCAGTCCTAGTCTACCCAATCTTGAGCTGGTTCCAAATTGTAGTCCGATCATGTGAACCTGAAACGTTAACACATAAGGCAATCATAGAGAAATAAGGAATGTTTGTTATCATTAAAATCATAAACCATAGATCCGCAACAGGAGGAACTCAAGGGAGTGTGGAGGGGATTCCAAACGGTTGCTCCGGCGAACTCACACCTTAGTACCATTGGATTCAAGGCTTGTCTTGAGGTAAGTTCATCAAAGAAGAAGATCTCTTTGGTGTCAAAGGACCCAGCGACTCTGCCGCACCGGGGAAGGTGGAAGTGATTTTTAGGAGAGTCACGTTTTAGTGCAATACTTGGAGGGTGCCACCAAGGAGTGGACGTAGGTCAAGGTTTGACCGAACCACTATAAATCCGGTGTGTTCTTTTCTTGTTATCGCTTCTGTATTTATTTTTCTTCCGCATTTTGTTTGTGGTGATTTTGGTTGGAGTTTTATCTTTGGTTTTAAAGTTTTTCAATTCACTGTTGGTGGAATTTTCAAAACATGTTTTGAAAAATATTAGTTTTCTTTGGAAATTTTAGAATTGAGATTGAATCTTAATTCTAAAAGTCGAACCAACTCATTCAGAAAATTATATCACCCTGAAGGATGAAAATAAAATCCCATAAC
>NW_021469219.1:0-228 GCF_001605985.2 Dendrobium catenatum | reverse complement strand
TGACATATAAGAAGAATTTTTATTTGATGTTGAACTTTTTGGAGCTTTATAATAAACATGTGATCTCATGCATAAATCTAATCTTGCTTTTAATAGAATATTTTTTTCTTTCAAGTTTACAAACAAGTAAAGAATGATCTAATAAAGAACTATTTTTCTTTTTCAAATTCATCACATTTATTTTTTAAATAATTAAAATGTATATCTAAATTTTTATGCTCTTTTTCT
>NW_021469218.1:0-306 GCF_001605985.2 Dendrobium catenatum | reverse complement strand
ATGCGCATGCTCATTAATTAAATAAACAATAAAATTAACAGTATCTGATTATTTAATTGTCAAAAACACATTTAAATAGGATATCAGGCCCAATAAAATATCAAAAGTTATATGTTGATATAAAATAATTTTTTTTGAATAATTAAATGCAGTATTAAATAATTATTAAAAAAATCAATTAGTTTTCATTTATGTACGGGTTAGTTAAATCATTGATAATTCTAATTTATAGAATAATATTATGCTTTCCAAATTGATAAGTAAAATATATCAAAATTTAAAATTTTTAAATTAAAATCTGGACTA
>NW_021469217.1:0-208 GCF_001605985.2 Dendrobium catenatum | reverse complement strand
TTTACAATAAACTGAAGAGCCACTAAACAAAAAAAAAATAATCTATTTTTACATGTTGTCATTTGCACCTCGTCTTCTGTAAACATGTTCTTCTCTTTCTGCCATTCTTTTCTTAGGAATTACCTGAAACATTTAAACTCGTGGTTTGAGTTTACTAAGTAAACTCAGTGAGTAACTATTTAATAATCATTATTATTATTCTTTAATA
>NW_021469216.1:0-775 GCF_001605985.2 Dendrobium catenatum | reverse complement strand
AGGCTAATAAATTTTTTTAAAATTTTTTATTTAAAGTAAGTTCGTGCGAAAAAATTTTGCCGAAAATATTTTCGGCATATTTTCTTCTAGAAATTTCGCCGGAAATATTTCTGGTGGAACTTTTTGCTGATGTTTATTTTTCGACACGTGAATTACCATCAAAAAAAATTTTGTCAGAAATCCACTGGAAATGTTAGTAACCGGTGGATTTTATTTATTTATTTATTGGATAAAAATGACCGCAAGAAAATGACATTTTTCTTGTAGTGGAGATTGTGAGTTTGGGCAATCAAGTAATTAAAAAGAGTAAACATTTTAGATATGTCAGGTGTATTTTTTAAAATTAGTATGAGATTTATGGGGATATTATTAGTATAATTTAAGTTGGATGGTTGAAGTTTAGGAATGCATGAGACTTATTTTGTGATAGAAAAATCTCCAAAAATTTAATGAAAAATTCTATAAGATGGTGGTGAGACCTGCTATGACACCTCTAGCATTAGTATACAGTTCAAACTATCTGACTAGATCTGAAAAAATTAATACACATAAATTTTACTTCATGATTTTTTTCCTTGGAGCGCCACGACAGTGGGGAAGGAGGCACCTCGGGACTATACTCTCCGAAATTTTGGAAAATTAAACTTACGCAGTGGTGCTAGGTTTGTCATCACAATGTGATAGGCTCTAAGAGAGAGCGTTGTGGTGCTCACAAAGTTTAGCATTGCGACACTTAAAAAAATGTCCCTTTTAAAATATTATTTTCCATTATTCA
>NW_021469215.1:0-249 GCF_001605985.2 Dendrobium catenatum | reverse complement strand
AACGGCTCGACGAGAAAAATCCAACGAGCCCAAGATCGCCAAATTCCGACATCTTTAAGACCTTCAAATGTCCAATGAACGGTGCACGATCGTAGGATTCGATATCGGCCATCCTTTCAACCACTCCCTATTCGCCCCTGATCTTACGCCTATTCACGAGCTATGCAACTCCATAAAATCTATAAATAGAGCCCTCATTCTTCACAAGAGGGGGACTCAAGCAAGAAGGGAAGAGAAGAAGAGAAGAGG
>NW_021469214.1:0-213 GCF_001605985.2 Dendrobium catenatum | reverse complement strand
CTCGTTAAAACTCTCTATCGTCGTCGTCACACAAACATTTTAAAAGAAAAATAGACGGATGGCGTGGAAAGGCCGGGATCAATACAAATGGGAATTTTTCGGAGCCCACAGTGGAATGCATTAAAGATATGATAATTGAAATTATACTAAAGTGATTTAAAAAAGTAAAACAACAGATTGAAAATGCACCGATTAAACGAGTAGATAAAATTA
>NW_021469213.1:0-2602 GCF_001605985.2 Dendrobium catenatum | reverse complement strand
GAAAGTTTAAAATTGTTCATCGAACACATAAACTACAGTTCTGTTCATTTATGCAGTATTATAATTAATCCAATTATTAACGACTCCCTTCTAGTTGGTTACCGAAAGGAGAAAAAGTAGGAATTTATGATTTTGTACCCAACCATATGAATATAAGTATTGCTGTAAAGATTGTGAGTTTGATTGTACTGCTAAAAAATTTCTTGATTATTTTTTAGTGAACTAATTTCTATTCCATATATTGTTCATATTGCAAGCTTAAATAAGGATTGCAAAAAAGCTTTTGATGAAAATATCACCAAATGGAGTTTCAAGACAATCAAAAAGGCGCCAACTCAGACCAACAATACAGATTGCGGTATGTTCGTTTGCAAATACATGGAGAATATTGTTCGACAAAACAACTCCAAGTGGAAAGAGAGTACGGATTGGCATGAAAAAATGCCAAAATATAGAGCAGAATTCGCATAGGGACTGTTTTGTGCTTCAATGAAATGAAATTTTCATATTTTAAATTTATGTAAATAACTGGTATTTTTCATATAATTAAAGGTGTTTGGAATGCTTCGTATCGTGAATATAGTGTTTCTCAAAATAACTCCAACAGTACGCTTTCTATACGCATAGATTACGCGCTTCGGACGCAGACCACACACAAGGCATACGCAAATGACAGTTCTTGGTTTTTTCTTTAAAAAAATTAATTAATTCGAATTTAATTGATTCGATGCATTTCTTCGGCATGAATCTAGTTCTTGGTTTTTTCTTTAAAAGATTTAATTAATTCGAATTTAATTGATTCGATGCATTCCTTCGGCATGAATCTTTTAAATACTCATTTTACCATCTTTATAAAAGGATTATAAAAAATTTCTCAAAGAGACTTAATGTTTGTTTTCACCCTTGTGAAACACAAATGATGGTTTTAGAGTGTGGGTATTATGTTTCAATGGTTGAGCATTCTTTAGTGTATATGGAGAACCAAAGTTTTTTGTAATTCTTCGCCTCATGAATACAAGAATCAGGGAGCGTTGAATATAGTGTTTCTCACGATTGAACCTTCATTCCATTCGATTAAGAAGGTTTTCATGTGGGTTTATGAAGAACGCACGCTATACACATATATTACGCTCTTAGGACGCATACCACATGCAGTGGATACGCAAATGACAGTTCTTGTTTTTTTCTTTAAAAAATTTAATTAATTCAAATTTAATTGATTCGATGCATTCCTTTGTCATGAATCTTTTAAATACTCATTTTACCATATTTATAAAATGATTATAAAAATTTTCTCAAAGAGAGTTAGTGTTTGTTTTCACCCTTGTGCAACACAAGTGATGGTTCTAGAGTATAGGTGTTATGCTTCAATGGTTGAGCATTCATTAGAGTACATGGAGAATCAAAGATTTTTGGAATGCTTCACCTCGTCAATACAACAATTAGGGAGGGTTGGATATAGGGTTTGTCAACATTGAATCTTCATTCCATTCGATTAAGAAGGTTTTTATGTGGGTTTGTGAAGTACGCACCCTATACGCATAGAGTACGCGTTCCGGACGCAGACCACACGCACATCATATGCAAATGACAGTTCTTGGTTTTTTCTCACAAAAATTTAATTAATTCGAATTTAATTGATTCGATGCATTCCTTCATCATAAATCTTTTAAATACTCATTTTACCATCTTTATAAAATGATTATAAAAATTTTCTCAAAGAGAGTTAGTGTTTGTTTTCATTCTTGCGTTACACAAGTAATGGTTCTAGAGTGTGTGTTATGCTTCAATGGTTGAGCATTCATTAAAGTACATGGAGAATAAAAGATTTTTGGAATGCTTCGCCTCGTCAATACAATAATCAGGGAGCGTTGGATATAGGGTTTCTCACCATTGAACCTTCATTCCATTCGATTAAGAAGGTTTTCATGTGGGTATGCAAAGTACACACTATATACGCATGGAGTACGCGCTGTATACGCTCTGTATACACAGGCCATACGCAAATCAAAATTAACAGCTAAAACAAATATTGTTTATTAAATAAATATCTTATCAACAAATAATCTTACAAATATCCATCATACAAATATTCTTATAACATAGAATTTTCTGATTTAATGATATCCATCATCAACTTCAGATATGTTGCTAATGGCTTTTTTGAACGTACACCTTTTATGTGTTCCTGAGTGAAGCATTTGGGTATGCTTGTGAAATTAGAATGCTTTGCTCGCTTTACTGATGGCTGACTAGACGGTTCCCCGGGTATGAAATCGTCTGTCATGCACTCAGGCATACTTGTGAACTGTTGTACTGATGCCTGACTAGACGAGCATGCTTGTGATATGAAGTCCTCCGTTAACCATTCGGGCATGCTTGTAAAATTGTACTGCTTAGCTGGAGATGGCTAACTGGAATGTACAGCATTTATGAAGTCCTCAGTGAAGCATTCAGGCATGCTTGGGAAATTACACTATTGAGCTGATTTTTGCTTGGTGTGTACAAAATTTATGAAATCCTCCGTTAAGCATTAGGACATGCTTGAAGGAGTCTCAATTTTTGTTGTGTATTTCTTCACTGGTTGTTTCCCTGTTAAAAA
>NW_021469212.1:0-200 GCF_001605985.2 Dendrobium catenatum | reverse complement strand
TGAGCTATTTATTTTTTTCACTTAAAGGGTTGCATCATTTGGTGTATTGAAAAGTAGCACTTTATCTATTATGAATGTAGAACGAAGAGAGTAAAAGTAGAGTGATATGTACAATTTCTTTTAATGTTTATAGTGAATTTTTTATTGTGGTGTGGTGTGATTTAGTGTATTTTTTTTTTTTTTCATATTTTGGGATTGTA
>NW_021469211.1:0-480 GCF_001605985.2 Dendrobium catenatum | reverse complement strand
TTCGAAGATTTCGAGTTTTTGATATTTCTGTGCTCAGATTTGTGTTTCCGTTACCAAAATATGCGTATAATTTTGCATTGACGAAAGTTTTACAGCACAACTTTTGATATGTTTATGATATGATATTTTTACATGATTTAAGTATTTTCTGTAAAGTTTCTATCGGGTATTTTGAGTTCTGTGCGATTTTTATCGAATAGAAAATTTTCAGGATATTGGAAATTGTTGCTTCAGTACAAGTAAAGCTTTGAAACATTGTTTTATTCGATTTCCGGTAATTTGGTAAATTTCTGAATTTGTGATTTATGTGTACATTCCGTATACTGCCGTTATGCTGCTGATTTCTCGTACGATCTCTAATTTTCTGAATTGATGATTCGAATAATTGAATATGGATGTGATTATATAATTGAATTTTTGTTATGGTTACTGAAAGACAAGTGAAGACTGGTTGAACTGTTGGTTGGAGATTGATTTGAC
>NW_021469210.1:0-202 GCF_001605985.2 Dendrobium catenatum | reverse complement strand
TAAATCAAAAAAACTAGAAGGTCTGAGAGAAGTCAGCACCCAAAAAAGGAGATACGCAATATACCCATTCAGCTCAGATCTCCTGCAAAAAATACTAAGCAAGCAAAAAAGGAAATTTAATACCCCAAAAAAACATACCTTGCAAACCTTATGATGTTGAATAAGAAGCTTGATAATAAACCTGCAAGGACAACTCCAAAAA
>NW_021469209.1:0-1311 GCF_001605985.2 Dendrobium catenatum | reverse complement strand
CTCAAGCGCCTCAAGCCTCAGGAGTGAAAGGTGTACTTAAAGGTGGCAAAGAAACTGATGATCTAACCTGCCAGCGTACTCCACAAAATGTGGCGAGTGTCTCTGAACCTGTAACTGTAGCGCAGCTTGAGGGCTTAATTAGCGAAAAGATTAAGGCCATTATAGCTGCTGAACAGGCAGAGAAGTTGGTAGGGAAAGGTCGCCCGTACCCAGCAGAGTACGATCAGGTATCATATCCAAAGGGATATTCTGTGCCAAAGTTCAATATCTTCGATAGCAATAAAAATCCAAGACAACACCTGGCGCAGTTCAAAGCAACCTGTGAAAACACAGGGGACAATGATGCTCTGCTATTCAGGCAATTCGTAAGCAGCTTGAGTGGAACTGCTTTCGAATGGTATGCCGAACTGCCAAATGATTCTCTAAAGACCTTCGCAGAATTAGAGGCATTATTCGTGAAAAGGTTTGTTAGTGCAACAGAGAAGACTACCATTGCTGATCTTGCCCTTGATAAAAGGAGGAAGGATGAGTCAGTAACAAAATACATAACACGCTGGCGCAATCTCAGCATGAAGTGCGAGCAACAGCTGGAAGAAGAACATACAGTCCAACTACTGATGGGAAACATTGATGACAAAATGCAACCCTTCTTATGCATGGCTTCAATCACTACCTTCCAAGATCTATTGGACAGGGTGGCAAAATTTGAAAAATTGAACTTGTCAAAGTCAAAAAGCCTCCCTGATAAACCCAAAAAGGCTAAGGCGCCTGATGCTAGGAGAAATGATGTTTACTCCGCATTTCCTCCTAGGCCTGATAAAGATAAAAAGGCAGTATATAATGTGGATAAAGGAAAGCAGCCTATGCAGTATGAAGAAAAATCAAAACAGGCTTACAATCCAAATCCTCAACCAAAATTAGTTCTTGGAGGAAATGATAAACCTCGAGCCTTTCCCGATGGAGGAGAGCGCCAGAGGCAAATCACAGGAACTGGTGATAGAACGTTTCCCTCTCTCAAGGAAAAAATGAATAAAGAATATTCATTTAAGCGGGAGATTGTCGCTAAATTGTTCCGACAAGCACTCAAGAATGGTCTGGAGTTGCCAGAATGCAGAAGACCTGAAGAGTCCAAACACAGTGGCGACCCAAATTACTACCCATATCATCGGGTAGTTAGCCATCCAATTGAAAATTATTATGTCTTCAAAGATTGGTTGAAAAAGATGTACAAGAGGGGAGAATTAACATTATCAGATAATGTGTTAATTCGTCCAAGAAAGGAATCCACCCGGGTAGTCACGTCCTCTTCCG
>NW_021469208.1:0-300 GCF_001605985.2 Dendrobium catenatum | reverse complement strand
CAGGTCGTCTGGCCAAGTGGGCAGTATTGTTATTGCAATTTAAAATTATATATATGCCACAAAAGGCGGTGAAAATACAGGCCTTGGCAGATTTTCTTGCTGCACACCCAATCCCGGCCGATTCTCCATTAAATGATGATTTGCCCGATGAGCAAATTATACAGGTCGAGGAGGATAAAAAGCTACCGTTCTAGGAGATGTACTATGATGGGGCATCATCTATCAGACCTGTCCGACCTCCAAATATTACAAGAGCCCGAGCCGGCATTGGTCTCATTTTTGTAGCACCCGAGGGAGGCA
>NW_021469207.1:0-275 GCF_001605985.2 Dendrobium catenatum | reverse complement strand
CAACCCATATTAATTATAGTATTAACAACCAACCTTCATTACTTACATGCAAATACTACATTTATTCATATCAATTATATCAATCTCCCTTTCATGCATGAAATATAATATAAAATACTAAAATTTACAAATCCATGAAAATATGTATAATAAGTGATAGATTAAAAAAAGCACAACATTTTTTAACTAATAAATTCAATCATATTATAATCAAAATATTCATAAAATTTGTATATATAATATACAAAAAATTACACTATAAAAGTACAGTAAAT
>NW_021469206.1:0-286 GCF_001605985.2 Dendrobium catenatum | reverse complement strand
TTGTGTGTGTGAGTTTGCCTTAATTGGCCTAAATGTCCCAAAAAAAAAAAACAGCGGATCAAAAGAAATGTTCAGCTGGATCCTAATTATGCTATTTACTTAACCTAATTGTGCTCTTTACTTAAGTTGCAATGAAAGCTCGGGTCATCTATTTTGGATGCGATTTTTCATTTCAGTTGTTATGCAGTTTTATTTCCTGCTGCTCTTCAAATCTGCAACAGATTAAAATTTTTTTTTTGGGACATTTACGTCATTTAAGTCAAATTCACACACACAACGCATACAC
>NW_021469205.1:0-339 GCF_001605985.2 Dendrobium catenatum | reverse complement strand
GCAAGTTCTAGCAAGCGCCAAAAGACTTTGGCTAAGGTCCCTCCTAGGAATACATCCGAAAACTTCCTGTCTAGAGCCAATGAAGAATCTTTTCCTAGGTTTGTCTCTGCAAAAATCACTCCATCTAGAGTTCTTCTTCAGGAGCAGTTGATCTTTAAGGTAATGCACCTTTTTGCTTCAACACAATTTGGATTAATCCTCACCTCAGTCCATCTATACAATAAGGAAACCTTCCACTATTTTCTGGCAAACATGTCATTTAATTCCGACCACTCTGTTATCAAATCTTTTGTCTTCAAAAGGAAAATAGAAATCACCAAGGCTGACCTTGGTATCTTC
>NW_021469204.1:0-212 GCF_001605985.2 Dendrobium catenatum | reverse complement strand
GTTATAATGATATTTTTCAGTGTTAGTATCAGTGTTAATAAATTGTTGACTTAGTAAATAGAGTTTTCACTCTTTGCCCGTCAGCATAGTAATGATCTCCTTATAAATCTCAATTAATATATCAAGTAAATTAGTAAAGGATAACATAACACCATAGCATTTAAAGAAAGCATGTCAACCCACCATCTTTTACAAGTCAATCAGTCTCCAAC
>NW_021469203.1:0-357 GCF_001605985.2 Dendrobium catenatum | reverse complement strand
TAGAATGAACCGATGACCTTTAGAAGAGGGAGGATCAATAGGGCCAATGATGTCTGTGCCCCAACTTTCAAAATTCCATGAAGCAATTGTTGGATGTAGGATATTAGGAGGTTGGTGTAGGACTACACCATGTACTTGGCACTGGTAACAATGACGTGCAATAGACATACAGTCGTCAATCATTGAGGGCCAGTAATATCCTAATCTTTTAATTTTCATCTTCATTTTAGGACCAGATTGGTGAGCACCACACAATCCGTCATGTACCTCGGTCACAGTCTTTTGGGCTTCTTGTTTGTTAAGACAACGAAACCACAATTAATCAAAAGACCGGCGGTACAAAGTGTTGTTTATCAG
>NW_021469202.1:0-604 GCF_001605985.2 Dendrobium catenatum | reverse complement strand
GAAGATGAGCAATAGATTATAAAATATAGAGTTACAACCTTTAACACCGTAGTTAAACGGCCATCTTTAATTGTAGGGCGGCGACACTTTCACACCTAATATATTTTTACTGAATTAGAAAACATACTAATAAAGTAGTTTTTTTTTTGGTTTGTTGATTATGAACTTTGGCTATCAACAAAGATGTTATGAGTTCGAATCTTGCGTATGTAATGTGTTTGTGAATTTGCCTAAATTGGTCTACAACAATAATAACAACAACAAACCTTTATCCTACTATGTGGGATCGGCTGCATGAATCTTTTTTCTTCATTGTATCATGTTAAGAGTCAAATCATCTGAATCTAAAAAGAAAAAATCATTTCTAATATTAAATGACAAATTATTTTTAGGTTTAATATAAGTCAAATCTAATATATCTACTTTTCTAATCGGGTTGTAGCTTCCGTTTTATGTGACCAAATCATCTTAAGGCGACTCTATCGGATCTTATCTTCAAAATTAACCTAAATGTTAAAAAAAATATTTAAATTAAATTAATAATGTATGTTTTATCAATGAAGAGCTTTGTTGTTAAGCAACTTCATTCCCTTATAATCCAAGC
>NW_021469201.1:0-295 GCF_001605985.2 Dendrobium catenatum | reverse complement strand
ACGCTCAGTTTGACTGTAAGCTCGCTGAAATCGGAGATCGGGTGCTCCCAGAATTAATTTTTGAAGTTTTCCACTAGCTTTTGCCTCGAGATTCGTGTCCGATCAAGCTAATTTTGTGATGACGTATCAATATGATTTAGAGCTTATCCCTTATACTTATCACATGTATTTTCTAGATCTTAATCTTTAATTTAAAAAAAAGGTGTCCAACCATTTTATTATCAAATTATTAAATGCATATTTAATTAGATAAACAATAAAAAAAAAACCTTATTTGAATAAATTATTAACTGAG
>NW_021469200.1:0-230 GCF_001605985.2 Dendrobium catenatum | reverse complement strand
GTTGGTAGAGAACCGTCCGTCCTTTCACACTCTCCTAGTGTGGACAGAGAACCCTTCAGCTGTTCAATCTCTCCAAGTGTCGGCAGAGAACCAGAGTCCTTTTACACAATCCCCAGTGTGGGCAGAGAACCCTTCGGCTGTTCACACTCTCCAAGTGTCGGCAGAGAACCAGAGTCCTTTTACACAATCCCATGTGTTAGCAGAGAACCGTCCGTCCTTTCACACTCTCC
>NW_021469199.1:0-283 GCF_001605985.2 Dendrobium catenatum | reverse complement strand
GAAATAATGTCCAAAATTTGACTACGAAAACACAAAATAATGCACAACTTGGTCAAAACTCAATATCTCTGAAAACAGAAATAGGATTTGGAGTCCTTACCATGAGATCTTCACTTTTCCCAACAGCTGCGTCGGACGAAAAGCGCTCCGCGGCCTCCTAAACCCAAGATTTCCTTTACTTTTCCTCTCTTTCTCTCTCTTCAAAATATCTGATTTTTAATAAAAATGATTTTCTCTCTCCTCAAAATGAGCTGATTTTCTTATATCATAAGGCTGATCGTCC
>NW_021469198.1:0-348 GCF_001605985.2 Dendrobium catenatum | reverse complement strand
CTCGGTACTGAGCAATACATGCTCGGTACGCTCGGTACTGAACAATACATGCTCGGTATTGAGCAGTACATACTCGGTATCGAGCGGTACATGCTCGGTATTGAGCGGTACATGCTCGATACTGAGCAATACATGCTCGGTATTGAGCGGTACATGCTCGGTACTGAGCGGTACATGCTCGGTATTGAGCGGTACATGCTCGGTACTGAGCAATACATGCTCGGTACTGAGCGGTACATGCTCGGTACTGAGCCATACATGCTCGGTACTGAGCAATACATACTCGGTACTGAGCGATACATGCTCGGTACGCTCGGTATTGAGCATATACAATAAACATAATTTCAA
>NW_021469197.1:0-1314 GCF_001605985.2 Dendrobium catenatum | reverse complement strand
TTCATTTTATTTTATCTTATTTGATAGTTTCAATCATAATCATATAATATTAATTTTTTCTTTAATCTGATTAAATAGTTATCGTCAATTGAAATTTCATTAGTTTTTTGAGGAAAAAATAAAGTGAAAGACCATTAGTATTAAGACCGTGTTGGGCAGCTTTCTAAAATAATTTTCTAGTATAAAATTTTTTAATTGTACAAAAAGTTCTAGCTCAAAAAAAATTTTATACTTAAAGGATGCTTTAAAAAGCAATAGAAAAGTCGTCCAAAATAAAGCCCAAGTATGTTCTAAGTTAGGTGCTTGTAAGGGATCAAAAGTGCTTGAACTAAGCGAAATTGATATTTCTAAGGCATTGCACGATATTTAAAGAATGTTGTGTTCTACTAATTTGAAAGTAACTTACATATGACCAAATATGATGAGAGTGCATAACGGGAAGTTTTATTTGGTTCGGTCGACCGAATGAGAGAAACATTCGGTCGCAGGCAAAAATCCCGCGGTACCGAGGTGTATCGAGTTTTCGGTACCGCGAAATTTTTGCCTGCGAACCGAATGTTTCTCTCATTCGGTCGGAGGACGTAATAATTGTTCGCATAACGGACATACGTTTAAATGTTATGATTCATCCATATGGATAAGTAATTATTGAAATTATCCATATTCTAAATTTTAAATTTTGCTTCGTTTATATGAATACGAATCAATTATTTAGTTTAAATCTCAGACAATTAAATATCCAAATCCTCTACCTATAAATAGAGATTTCTGCTAGCAGAAAAAAAAAAAAAAAACTTTAGGAATCTAGATCTAGGCCGAAATTCGATAATGGTTTATTACTAGTGATGTAAAATGAACACCATCAGACCCTCCTTTGGATCCTGGATGCAAAATTCCAGTTAGTAACTTTCTTATAAGGAAAAATTATTATGTCCAGACGAGTTTAGAGGTCAATTCGGACGCGCAACATCATCCAATACACAGTGCATTGGATGACGTGACACATCCGGATTGACCTCTGGTCACATTCGGACTAGAGATTGCTCAACAATTGAACAATTCCATCACTTCGTTTTGTGGGCATACTCCCCAACAAGTTTTTGTAACGATAATATATAGACAGAATTTATCAGTGCAGCATTTGAGATAGATTTTAACTGACGAAATCATAACATTTCTAATGGCTCACAGGAGAACAACACATGTTAACAACCAACAATTACAAGAAGGAAAAAAGGTTTATAGAGATTGATACTGTAGAGATAGAGATATCTCAGTTGTTCATGAGATCGAGTTGGTCATTCCACAATGAGA
>NW_021469196.1:0-386 GCF_001605985.2 Dendrobium catenatum | reverse complement strand
CACCCTCATAGGCCAGGTGGTCTGCCAGAACCCGCATGCGGGGAGATGCCTAACAAGGAAGAGAAGGTATAATATGTATGCATGAAAAACCCTCGGCGAGTCTGAGCTTACTTCTTAGGACCGTTTAGAATTGCTATCTTATCTTAAAAATTTTAATTAATTAAAATAGAAGAATTTTTGACAGACCCCTAAGAGCCTAAATTCGAATTCCAGGCTAAATCAAATGCGGCATGCAAATAAAAAGACTAGAAAAATAGGAGTTCTAAAGCGCAATCAAATTAAACAAATCAATCAAATTAAATTTATCAAATTGAATGTCCATAGGCAAGTGCCCTTATTATTACATCACAGAATTACAAGAAAGTAAAGTGGCCGGGCACCACTGA
>NW_021469195.1:0-210 GCF_001605985.2 Dendrobium catenatum | reverse complement strand
CTTAAAAAAAAAAAAAAAACATGCCCCTAGGGATTACAAAAGGCAACTCCCTCAAAAGAGGATAAAAACAAAAAATGCATAAATAAAACAAAATAAATATATAATTAGTAAATTAAGATAAAGTGGAATGATCTTGACCGTTGATCTTCGTCTCTTTCTCAGATAAGCATTCATCGTTGGATGTCTGCATCAGTAATTTATTTATTTTTT
>NW_021469194.1:0-310 GCF_001605985.2 Dendrobium catenatum | reverse complement strand
TGGAAAGCATTAATGGTTGATTGATACGATCACATCGCCCGGGATGATCTTATGATCGGCCAGGATGATGGCCTTGATGATTGACTTTGGCCAGCACCAAATCAGGACGATGATCAGGATGATTGAAATCGGTTTTAAACTAATCGGCCTAGACGATCGTGAGATCGGCCATGATGATATAACAAATTTTCTTCTGATTATTCCAAATTGTCCCAGGCCGTTGAGCTGAATTTGAACTAATCGGCCAGAACGATATGCCTATCGTCCTAGACGATGATGTTGGCAACTTGGATTAATGAGCTTGTTTTGA
>NW_021469193.1:0-250 GCF_001605985.2 Dendrobium catenatum | reverse complement strand
CCATGTGAGCTCTCATCCGCACCCATTGGTTTGAACCAACAATGGAGATCAAGCCAAATCGAAGCTTGAATCCAGGATTCATCCGCATGGTTATACACATTGATGATGTGATACAATCTGAGCCATTGATCTCAAGAGCAATGTTATAGAAATCTCACAGCCTAGGCATACACCGGTCTGAAGCCCTAAAGCAAAAATCACTTCATTTGATCGATCGAATAGATCAAATACAATAAAATTTTAAACATAA
>NW_021469192.1:0-211 GCF_001605985.2 Dendrobium catenatum | reverse complement strand
TTCATATAATTGATTCGGCGACATCCTTTAATGCGCTCCTAGGTAGGCCCTGGATCCATGAGTATAGGATGGTTCCTTCCACCCTACATCAATGCATCAAGTACCAACGAGATGGCATTGAGTTTGAAATCAAGGGTGATTTACAACCATTTTCTATTCACGAGATTGGGATCTACGAGGATGCTGCATACTATGTTCCTAAAGGGTCCAC
>NW_021469191.1:0-289 GCF_001605985.2 Dendrobium catenatum | reverse complement strand
CACCAGTATTTATGGAGAAAATGTTGCACCGGAAGTATCAACAGATAAACTACCGCCCTGATCTGCCAGACTACTACGCTGGATAGGACTGATGGATAATCCGCTAGAAATATCGGCATAAAAGAGCACTAGAAACACCAATTAATTTTTTTGTATCGTAACATCCGCCAGAATCCTGTAGCTTGAACAAAAAAAAAAACCTTCCCTCTTAGAAAACTAATTTCTACAATACAACCTGCATACAAAAGTTCCAATAGTATATGCATTCAAACATAAATCTCTAATCAAA
>NW_021469190.1:0-472 GCF_001605985.2 Dendrobium catenatum | reverse complement strand
CAACCGTAAAGGGGAGACTCAATGCCAATTTAATCTCTTGTAAAGGAATCAAGAGGCCTTCAACACAAAATATAACTTCTCCATAATCAAAACATGCCTCGTTTCGAGCAAGGTATACATATAATATTTCATCATAAGACTGTGGAATAAGTGAAATCTCCTAACAATTTCTCAAAACCCCAATGCACTAAATTCATACTCATCTCTGTATGAAGCATAAGGCAATAAGAACCACCAACGCAATATTTACCATAATAATGTCACCATTCAAATACATATAAATTAACTTTCCAACAACTCTACATGATGGAGATATCCATCCATTTTTTTTTTTCACTGTGTTTAGGAGCATAGTATTGAAGAAAGATAACTTTAGAGATGCAAATTCCCCATCAACCCATAAACTCATGGTGCCACTTTAGGCACTAAGCCTTACAACCCATCACATGCACTAAGCAAACTATAGCAGAAT
>NW_021469189.1:0-294 GCF_001605985.2 Dendrobium catenatum | reverse complement strand
ATTGATCAAAAGACCGGCGGTACAAAGTGCCATTTATTAGCGTATAGGAGAGAGCCCTTCTCTTAATCTGATCTACAGCAGATTTCTCTTGAGGGAGTTTGCTTTCTTGCAAGTAGTAAATGAAAGGTTTTCTCCAGTCAACCGTCTCATCATTAACAGCAAGAATAACCTCACCCTCAGAAGAAAAAATCTTAATAATGTATTCCAAGTCTATAGGAGATAAGATCTTGCGACCTTGAACTTCTATAGAGATTGAATCTTCTTCTATACAAGCTAACTCTTTTGCAAGTTTTG
>NW_021469188.1:0-238 GCF_001605985.2 Dendrobium catenatum | reverse complement strand
GGAATATCCAATATAATGTGAAATGATTTTGCAATTTCAAAATCTTTAGTGTTCTCTACATAACCAAATGCATGAGATTTGTGGAGCAGCAATGTCTCTATTTTTTTTATTTGAAGTATATGAGCTTTTGGGCTTTTTACATGTCTATAATTTCCTTTTTTTAAAATTTTTGGTGGATTTTCCTTTTGTTTTGAGTTGCATATTTGGTGAATAAAATTTCTGAACTTATTGTTGTTGT
>NW_021469187.1:0-317 GCF_001605985.2 Dendrobium catenatum | reverse complement strand
AAAGAGGGTTTAAAATTTTTTTAAAACTACCAATTCAACCCCCCCCCTCTTGGTAGCCTTGGGACATTAATTTAGGCTTAACAACCTAATTACTAGACTCAACACTTTCAATTCACATGAGATGGTTGAAGCTGTTCTTTCAGGTGGCCTGTGGTTTGTGAATGGGTATATAGTTGGTATGGAAAAATAGACTTCAGATTTTTCTCATTTATCCATGAAGGGTCTTAACTCCACGAAATGGATAAGAATGCCACATTTACCATTACATAGTTGGGATGATGTGAATGTGGAAAGGATTCTGAAATTCAATTCATTTC
>NW_021469186.1:0-1277 GCF_001605985.2 Dendrobium catenatum | reverse complement strand
AAATTTGGAAGATCCTGATTTAGTTGTAACACCTACTAAGATGACTCCGGATAATTCTGATTTAGTTTTGGACAACTCTGATTTAATTTTGAATGGTTCTGATGGAAATGTGGATAATTTCAAATTGGAAGTGAGGAAATTGAAGATACTACCTGAATTAAACCTTGATTTGAGTGACATAGGATTCATTGATCTTAGGGTTACAACCGAACCTGATCCTTTTGAGGATAGTAATATGAGTTTGGAAGATAATAATTTGAATCTGAATGATTCTGAGCCTAAGTTGAACCCTAAACATCCTCTTGTCTTATTGGAGTCTATTCTAGGAGTTGTTCCTTTAGATTTGCATTTAACAGAGTATACCTCTCCTGATTGGACTTATATCTCCGACCTTAGTGTTAGAGAGAATCTTAGTCCACACTTTCATATTGCCAATCTAACTGTTGTGCCCATTCCTGTTATGGATACCTTACCCCATTACTTAAGTCTCATACCTGCTGGTGACTCATTTAGCTATCCCATTATGGTAGTGAGTCAGGGCCCATCTTCTTATCATATCCATGACTCATCCACCATGTCCTCTTTAGTCTTGTCCTCCCCTATTAAGGACCCCCCCTCTCTTAGCCGGATGAATTTGATCGATTACACTGCTACCCCTAGGAGACTAACCTCGACCCTAGCTGAAACTTTATATGGAAGTGCCTTAGTAGTTAAGGATGTCTTTATTGCTCCCCCAAAC
Organism: Dendrobium catenatum; assembly: GCF_001605985.2. Classification (NCBI taxonomy): domain Eukaryota; kingdom Viridiplantae; phylum Streptophyta; class Magnoliopsida; order Asparagales; family Orchidaceae; genus Dendrobium; species Dendrobium catenatum. The sequence goes on along the minus strand of NW_021469186.1, from coordinate 538 downwards.
CAATTCCCTTAAATTTGGAAACTCTAAGTCCCCTCATTTTATGTTTAACCCATTGTTATGCTTATCTATGTGTGCTTGAGAGTCTGTGTGTTTGCATGTTCGTTTCCTCTCAAGTTTGTCTCTGTTTAAAGCTTTGGTGTAAGCCCAAAGTCTTGTCATTCATCATGCACATCGGGTTTGTCGCATCAGCATTTGCATCGCATTTACAAGAATTGCACAAAGAAATTAATGAAAGAATTTAACAGAGTAATGCTAGCTATAAACTTAATGCATACCTCAAGAAAAGATTTAAAGACTTTGAAATGGGAGATTATGTGATGGTTCGGATTCGTCCGGAGCAGTTCCCACAAGGAACCGTTAAGAAATTACACACGAGAAGTGCGGGGCCTTTCAAACTAATTTCCAAAATTAACAGTAATGCTTATGTGCTAGACCTTCCCGAAGGTCTTAACTTTAGCCCCACTTTTAACGTTGAAGACCTTGTAACCTATGAGGGACCAAAGTTTAACCCCATCAATCCATTACATGTTGAGCCTTG
>NW_021469185.1:0-212 GCF_001605985.2 Dendrobium catenatum | reverse complement strand
TATCAGGATCTGTCGTATCAATAGTATCCATATGTCACTATCATATCTATATCAATGTCTAGATCGGTCTCTATCCATATGTCAATATCATATCGATATCAATGTCTATATCGGTCTCTATCAATCGATACAATCTATATCAATATCAATGTCAATATCTATAAATCAATGCACAGACTCCATATCCATGTCGATGCCAGTATCTATGAATC
>NW_021469184.1:0-320 GCF_001605985.2 Dendrobium catenatum | reverse complement strand
GGATTTACCTACTTTTTAGGTTGGGGTCAGCATAATATAGAGTTCACCTAAGCTTGCCGAGAGAAAGAGATGGGTGAGGGATTCGAATCGGAAGTAGCATACGAGGGATTGAAAGTCAGGTTGGCTTCAGGCAGAGACGGAGAGAGGAGAGCAGCTCGATGTCTGTCTGCGATTGAGCTGGGGCCGATGGCTGTAGATAATGCAAAGGGTTTGGCTTTGGTAGATCTAAGTATAGGGCATAGCATAGACTCGACTTGATTGAAAGTCCAATCGGAGAAGATCGGGCACGAATCTGGTCGGTATTGGCTGGACGTGAAGCT
>NW_021469183.1:0-208 GCF_001605985.2 Dendrobium catenatum | reverse complement strand
AGTTGTTTCCCCGCGAGCGGGTACTTATGAAAGAAAATCAGTTGTTTCCCCGCGAGCGGGTACTTATGAAAGAAAAGCAGTTGTTTCCCCGCGAGCGGTTACTTATGAATATTCCGATCTCGTCGCATGCGTCGCACCGGGTTCCCATCCCACCACGCTAGAGAAAAGCGAGTATAGGCGGTTTGTCGGCTCGACACGCACGTCGAGA
>NW_021469182.1:0-764 GCF_001605985.2 Dendrobium catenatum | reverse complement strand
TTCGGATGTATTCCTAGGAGGGCCCTTAGCCAAAGTCATTTGTCGCTTGTTAGAACTTTCCATTTAAGGATTTGAAAAGATGAAAGCTTTGAAAGAGATGTGTGAGAGTGACTGTTCAGTAAAAATTGTCGTTAACTTTAAAGAAGAACGACTGTTCTTACCAGATAAATTTTTCGTTCGTCCCGTACGAATTAAATTCATCCCCGTACGAAAATATTTCGTATGGACGAACGAGTGAGTTAAAAAGTAACGGCTTTTCATAATCACACAATTTACGAAGCGTCCTTTCATACAGACTTTGACCAAGACGATCGTACAAACGAACACGTGTTCGTACAGACGATCAAAAGTTAACTCATTTTAATGGCAGTTGAAAACCATCCCCCGCTATGAACCGACATCTATTCTTCTGGACGAACCAAAGGTTCGTACGGACGAAGTTCATAATAAAAACTATCTTATCCGTTTAACTGCTGAATTCAATCGTCCCGTCATTTGAGAAAAAATATTTCATCCTGGACGATCGTGAGGATCGTACAGACGAACTACATTAAAAAATGGCTCTTACGACGGTTTGAAATCATGCAGATTGACATTTTACACACATCGTCCTGTATGAAAAAATTTTTGTCCCGGACGATTAACACAAAATTTTTGAATTTTTGTATTTTTATTAAAGAAAACCAAAAGAACACACAAAACACAATAAACAACGACAAATGTACATACTCTAAAAAAAATCACTCAAAAATAAACAAAAATCA
>NW_021469181.1:0-274 GCF_001605985.2 Dendrobium catenatum | reverse complement strand
TCCCCTTGTGTGCCATTATAAAATTGGTGATTCTCCGATGTGGAAAAGACTGTGTAAGATTAAGTGGGAAGCAGAGACTTTTATTCAATGGGGCATTGGGCATGGTGACGTTTCTTTTTTGCAAGATAACTGGTTGGGTTGTGCTTCTATTGATTATCTCCTTAATACTCATACCAAAGCTAATATCAAAGTCAAGGATTTCTTTATTAATGGGAATTGGAATTATGTTAAACTTTTTAGTGTGGTGCCTATTTGCATTGTTGATAATATTGTT
>NW_021469180.1:0-590 GCF_001605985.2 Dendrobium catenatum | reverse complement strand
GATCATGTGACAAAGGGGGACATTGAGGTAAACCATGCGTCAACTAAAAATCAACTAGCCGATATGTTTACTAAATCACTGGCCTTCGATACTTTCAGCTCATTAAGGACCAGATTGGGTGTGATTGACATAAATGCATGAACTTGATTTCTTTACTTGCTTTCCTTCTTTTTTCTTTTTCTTCTAGTGTATATGTTTTTTTGTTTTGATTGTTTGTTCCTTTTTGTGTTGTTTTGTTTGTTTTATTTATTCTTTTTGAAAAAAAAAGATTCAAAATCATCGCTAATATGATATCGTATGCCTTGCATTTGCTTTTGAAAATTTGTAGTCAATGGTTTGCATCTATTAAATCCATAAGATGATTGAAAAATTCCATTGATTGTCTCTTTCTTAAGTATATTTTAGTGGCACTGTTTTCTTCTCTAATCAAAAATCCATCTCAAATTAATGATTATATATGAAATTAAGGTCTTTTCTAAATCTTGATAAAGAAAATCTATCTTATACTATAGGGATTAAAGTCTTTTTATCAAATCAAGATTCCTAGTTACTCTTGACATTGGTCCGTGATTCTATTTTGTGAATTGTTC
>NW_021469179.1:0-283 GCF_001605985.2 Dendrobium catenatum | reverse complement strand
TCTGGCGATCGGCCGGGCCGATCTGAGTATTATAAAGTTGATTTCAGTCGTTTTGAAGAGAGAGAAAATAAAAAAAAATAAATATCTGATTTCTGAGGAGAGAGAAAGTCGAGAGATTCTTGGAAAAAGTTGATTTTCGGGCGACGCGGAGCCGTTTTCGTCCGACAAGACTGTTCGAGATATTGCTGTACGCAAGGTAAGACACATTCCACCTTTCTCAATTTTTAGAACCATCGTGTTTGGCGGCATTTTCTGTCCGGATTTCGTTTCCGTTAATGATTTT
>NW_021469178.1:0-221 GCF_001605985.2 Dendrobium catenatum | reverse complement strand
CCAAATCCCAAGATATAATTTTAGAATATTTCAGATTCTCTTCCTATATTCATTTTAAATAACCTATAGACTACAAAGCTACTAAAACATTCAAATTCTAAAAATAAACTCATCCACAAGATTTCTTTCATTTCATCAAATTGTATTTATGCTATAGTACATGGCTTTGATCAATAAATTAGATAAAACTTGTAAAATTTTGTATTCTAAATTATCCATAA
>NW_021469177.1:0-560 GCF_001605985.2 Dendrobium catenatum | reverse complement strand
AGGATCGGCCAGGATGATCTATTCAAAAACCTTAGTTTCTTCAGGACGATAAATATTGGCCAGCTAGAATTCAGGGGTATGCTTTAGATGATTTTCCTCTGATTTGAACTGATCGGTCGGGACGATCGTGAGATCGGCCTGGACGATCAAGCCAATTTTAAATCATCCAGTTTGCATTCAGGGCTATGCTCTCACTGATCTTTTGAGTTTTGTACTAATCGGCCAGGATAATGTCCATATCGGCCTGGACGATATTGCCGGCAATTTGCAATTAATGAGCTTCTTTAAAGCTCTTCTATTTAAGGGCTCTTGTTCAACATTTTGAACAATCTTTTGCTGCTACCTTGACCTGAGAAGACCTTCAGGAGAGAAAGAGAGAGAGGTAGAGAGAGAGGATCTTGTGAGGGGATTCACAAGGGTTGCTTCAAGGATCCTGCTGCTTCTTCTTCTTCTAGAGTTTCTCATCCATGGAAGGGTAGATAGAGGTAAGGATTCAGCATCTGATTGTGGTTCTCTACCAGACTCAGGAGGAAGCAAAAGGAGATAGGTTCTCTGCCTTG
>NW_021469176.1:0-286 GCF_001605985.2 Dendrobium catenatum | reverse complement strand
CTACTCATTGTGTCAGTTTTCTTCTTGTGTGTCTTTTATGATCAAGAGATATAGGTTTCCTATATCCCTTGTCTACATCAATTTGGTATCAGAGCAAGTTCGTCTTTTTTTTTGTTTTTAGAAGTCTTTCTCTTTCGTGTCAAAAAAAGAATGGCTAATGAACAAGGTGATTGACAACAAGTGATGCAACAATTAAATGATTTGCAACATCAAATTAATACGGTAGCTGAAGCTATTGCTAATCTAAATATCAATCAAGCTAACGTTAATCCTAGTATAATATCTT
>NW_021469175.1:0-212 GCF_001605985.2 Dendrobium catenatum | reverse complement strand
CAACACATTGTAATCAACATCCAACTGAGGGCCTTTTTCCTTATCCTTAGCAGGTGCTTGAGGAGGAGGGATAGGATCATCTTGTTGGGTAATGATATTTCTATCTTTTTCTTTATTATTCTTAGACATTTTAGGTGGTAGGACCTTACCTGAACGCAATTGTATCTCTCGTATCGAGTCGGACTCAATAGAGGACTCATTTGGTTCAGGTG
>NW_021469174.1:0-387 GCF_001605985.2 Dendrobium catenatum | reverse complement strand
GTACCATACGATGAACAGAGACGAAGTATGATCGTCCAGGATATCGTCCTGGACGATCTCTTTATTTTTGTCACATCGTACTGTACGATAGGAATCATACCATACGATGAACAGAGACAACATCTGATTGTCCAGACCATCGTCCTGTACGAATAGTATTTTTGTTGGATCGTACCGTACGATATTATATCGTATAGTACTAATTATTTTTGAATTGTTCGTACATCTTCGTACCAGGACGATGTCTATTTATGAAGATCGTACTGTATGATGTTTAATCATACTGTACGAACAGTAACGACTACTTTTGAAATCAGAGGGTTTTTGGAGCCTTTTTTAGATATCAATCAAGTCCTTTTTCAGAAAGAAACACAGAGGGGGTGAATG
>NW_021469173.1:0-239 GCF_001605985.2 Dendrobium catenatum | reverse complement strand
AAAACAATTCATAAGTACCCCCGGGCGGGGGGAAAGAAAACTACTCTTTTCTTGCAACAGGTACGGTCAAAGATCACATGCATGCCTTTGTTGCGCGTGGTGGGAAGAAAAATCACAGCAGCAGTGTCCTCGAAAGAGGGCACCTACCATGCACGCCTTTGTTGTGCATGGTGGGAAAGGCCCAGTTTTCTCGTAGTTTTCCCCTAAACGGGGGAGACGCCGGGAGGCTGCCGAAAATT
>NW_021469172.1:0-244 GCF_001605985.2 Dendrobium catenatum | reverse complement strand
AAAAAAAAAAAAAAAAAGGCTTAGTTTATTACATATAGCACAGATAGAGATAGAGATAAAAAATGCAGACATATCAGAATACTCAGGAAATCAAATTTTCTAACTGAAGTATTCCATTTACAGTACATCATCTGAAAGCCTGAAACAAATATGAATAACATCAGGAATTCAATAGAAGAATTCCTGTTGCTAACTCAAACCAGGAAGATAAAATAAAATAAAAGCATATCAAAGTAACCCAACG
>NW_021469171.1:0-8965 GCF_001605985.2 Dendrobium catenatum | reverse complement strand
CGTTATCTTCATCCTCTTCACCATCCCCCTCCTTCCGTCCATCCCCCACCACCAACCACCACCCCCATAACCCCTCCTACCAAAGCTCATCTCAACCTAACCACCAACCCAATCCCTTTTCTCCATTAGCTGCTCCACCGCTCCACCTAAGCCAAGCTCACCGTCGGCCACCCTTGTTTGTCTCCATGAATGAGGAGTCAATGCCACCTTAATGCTTACCTAAAGAGTTCAAATAATTTAGGAAATTATTTTCATCATTTGAATTTCGAATAGTTTCCTAAATTAGAAAGCTATTTTAGGAAAGTATTGAATCTCATTCATGATGTAATTCAAATTTAATTGATTTGAAATTCAAAATCTTTTCTATTTTATCAAATCTATTTTAGGAAAGTTCTTTAAGTAAATCAATTTGAATTTCAAATTCAAATAGGATTTATTTAAACACTTTCCTAAATTTTAAAGCCTTAAATTAAGCACCAAAAATCACCTCCCCAATCTCCTCCATCATCTTTAAACCGCCCACCCTTTAATAAATCTCTTGGATTTATTTCCTAATCCTCTATTCCCACTTGGAAATAATTTAAAACCCATTCTCATGACCTGGCCGAAATTCCCCTTGATGCATTCACCTCATTAAATCTTTCCAACCCCATTGAATTAAATTGGAGATCATGTCAGGCCTTCATCCCCTGGCTGGCTGAAACTTTTCAATTCCCGTATCAATTTCCTTCCATAAATTTCTCCCCAAACTCCATCTGACGTTGAGTTTTCTGCTTCTAAGGCTGCATCCAGAGAATTCCAGCAACGCTGTCCATCTATTCCCACTAGTCTCTTTAGATTTCCTCCATTAAATCCTCCCGTCCTCCATCCAACGTGAAGTCTTTGGGCAGCACTTAGAAACTCTGGGACAACCATTCGTGGTCTTCCAAAGTGCTGGACAACAAGATATTCTTGCTGGAATAAGTGGACAGCAAGCAGAATTCCAGGATTAGGAAGTAGAAGACTTCACGTAGATATTCTTGCTGAAATTGGGGGAAGGCTGTTTGGGTATTTGTTGTTTATTGTTTGCTTTAAGTAGGTGATTTTCCTAAGGTTAGGAGTATGCGTTGTTTGCTGAATTTAGATTGTTCTTAGGGTGACGGGGCTCTAGCCAGCGGCTAGAGATTTGAGATAGTTGGATCATCCTATGCAATTGAAGATCCACTTGTATCTTGACTTTCTTTCTTAAAACATTCAATAAAAAGTGTCCTTGTATGTTATATTCGTGGTTTTCTTATCGTTGGTTTTTTGAAATTGCTGAAATCATATTTCAGCCAAGTTTTTTCCTAAATTTCTACAAACATTTCCCATCAAACTATTATTCTAAGGAGTCCGTATGGACAAAAAGATTCAGAGTATAAGAACAACCGAATTAACTGGACTTTTTGAGAAGTGGGATTGTTAGTAATTTTAATATGAGAATAATGAAAAGAACTTGAATGCTAAAATTAATCATGTTTACAATGATCATCATATTCCTTATTCCAGCCATTAAAATCTGAGGGATAGCCAGTCTTACATTATTTATTCTTTCTGCTTAATCTCATTTATTTTTTCTATGCATCATTACCAAATGCCGTGGAGAACTGACTTGCAAAAGCAAATTAAAAAAAATTGTTTTTCTTCGTAATGACATTTCTGAGTGATAAACTGATCTATAATTTGCCCAACTTATCAGGATTAGTATCTGAATCAGTGAGTAATGCACTTGGTCTTTTTTATGTTTCTTGATTCATTTGTTCACAAATGCAGGGACCTCATTGCACATTGTGGTGCACATGCCTGCATTATCCCCCACAATGGTGAGGACATTTTTGATAGAATGAATTGTTTATTGGCAATAATTTTCCAAGTGCTCATGCTTAGAATTGGTTATTAAACTGACGTCACCAGGATCAAGGCAACATAGTGAAGTGGAGGAAGAAAGAAGGGGATAAGGTCAGACAAAGTTTGCTGTTCTGCAAAGTTATTTGGCATTGCTAAATGAGAGGGCCTTCTCTTCATTTCATGAATTAATTTATCTTCATTATTCAACTCCATTTTTTCTCATCTTAATTAAATTGACAGATTGATGTTGGTGATGTTATATGTGAAATAGAAACAGACAAAGCTACCCTTGAATTTGAAAGTCTTGAGGAAGGGTAATCTGCTATCTGGCATTTAATGACCTCCGCATATTTTGTGCATATAGTAGTTTAATTAATATTTTTTTTCTTGCTTTGTTTTTAAGAATTTTCTTTAACATGCAGTTTGATTTTTAAGTAGTCTGGTATTTTGTTTTTTCCCTCATATTTTATATCCATGTGAAGTAAGTTTCTGACAAAGCATGGAAAATCTTAGGACAGTAAATTGACAAAATGTATTGAAACATGCTTTATAAGAGCCTTTTCCCTTAAACATAGCAGAATATCAGAAGGATGGCTGTAAAAACCTGACCTGCTACTTCCCAACCTTTTTGTTTTATAATATTTCAGAATTTTTTATTTATTTGTCTCTTATGTTGAAACGTAATGCATTTTTGGAAAGATATTATGCAGTTATGAGTAATGTAATTTCTGATGCAAAAAAAAAAAAAAAGAAAGCTTCCTGCTTGATCACACTTGTGGTAGTTTTAGGCACTATGCCCTTGGCGAGTTATTCTCTTCTGGGCTTCAAAATATTGTGCCTAGCTCTTTAAAGAGGGCGTGCTCCGGGTCAACTTTTCAAAAGGAAGACTGGATATTAAACATATTGGATATCAGATATGACATTTCCCATAAATTTTGTTTCATTTTATGAGGACTTATGATCTTATTCAAGATTTTTCATAGGCGCAAGCTTCTATGTTTAATTACCCCTCCTGATCATGAGAGAGAAATTTAATTATGGTCAGTTGGTAAGTACTAAATTATTAGGTTACAATAACATTTATTTGGTTTAAAAAAAAAAAAAACATTTGTTGCGTCTAACTTAGAGCGGATGGTGGGGGAATAAGATGAATCTGATCTAGATCCCACGATTTTACGTCCTGAGTTGTCATAGACAATATTCTACTTAATCAATGGAGGTAGTCTATCCAATATGTCCGAAAGTTTATACAACAACAACAACATCAAGCCTTTGTCCCACTACATGGGGTCGGCTACATGAATCCTTTTTCTCATTGTGTCCGGTTAAAAGTCAAATTCTTATTTAAATCTAATAAAGAAAGACCATTTCTAATATTTTCTAATCAAGTCTTTTTAGGTCTACATCTACCTTTCTTAACATAAGTCAAATCTAATACCTCAAAGGCATCTGTTTAATGTAACCAAGCTATCTAAGGCAACTCTATCTAATCTTATCTTCCACTAGAGCTACTCCAACCTTTTCACGTATATGCTCATTTCGTATCCTACCTCTAAGGGTCAAGCCACTCATCCACATAAGCATCCTCATCTCTGCAACACTTAACTTAGTATTATGCTTTTCTTTTAATGGCCAACATTCGGCACCGTAAAGCATTGCATGCCTCACCACCATCTTATAGAATTTTTTTCTTAAGTTTGAGGGGGACTTTTCTATCGCGCAATAAGCCCGATGCATTCCTCCACTTCAACCATCCAACTTGAATTCTGCTGATAATATCCCCATAAATTTCAGCATCACTCTGAAAAATAGATCTAAGATATTTAAAATATATACTCTTATTAATGGCTTGATCGCCCAAAGTCACAATCCCCTCACTAGGTCTATTGCTACTAAATTACACTCTATATATTCAGTTTTAGATCTACTGAATCAAAAACCTTTAGACTCTAAAGTTGACCTCCATAATTCAAGTTTACCTTCAACTCCCTCTCTAATCTTATCAACAAGAAGAATATCATCAGCAAAAAGCATACACCAAGGTACATCCTCTTGCAAATGTTTAGTGAGAACATTCATGACTAAAGCAAAAAGATATGGACTTAAGGCTAATCCTTGATGTAATCATGTAATCCAACCGAAATAGGAAAATACTTGGTCAAACCACCTTGTGTTTGAACACAAGTAATAGCTCATGCATACATATCTTTAATGATTTGAATATAAGTATTATTAACTCCTTTCTTTTCAAGAACTCTCCATAGCACTTCTCTTGGAACTTTATCATATGCTTTCTCTAAATCAAGAACTATCATATGTAGATCCTCCTTATTCTCTCTATATTTCTCCATCAAACCTCTCAATATATGTATGGCTTCCATACTAGACCTACCCAGCATGAATCCAAATTGATTTTGAGAAACATTAATATCACGCCGCAACCTACGCTCCATAACTCGCTTCCATAGTTTTAAAGTATGACACATTAACTTAATTCCTCTATAATTCACACACTTCTGCACATCATCTTTATTCTTAAAAATAGGAATTAACACACTCATTCTCCACTGATCTGACATCTTTTTAGTCTTCTAAACAACATTAAAAAGTTTAGTTAGCCAAGAAATTCCTTCATCTCCTAAGCATTTCCACATCTCTGTTGGAATATCATCAGGTCCAATAGCTTTTCCACACTTCATTTTCTTTAAAGCCTCTCTATCTTAAGTTTTACTTATACGCCGTTAAAAACAAAAATCTTTATTTTCATTTAGGATGATAAAGTCACTAAGGTTAATTGTATGTCCGAAAGTTTATATGCTGGACTAAAAAAATAATGCATTATACCTTAGGGTGATGCTGTTGTAGACAATATTGGATGAGATATGGAGGAGCGAAGGTGGAGGGGAGTCAGCGGGGTTGTTGGAGAACGGAAGAGGGTCTCAAGAGAGATGGAAAGATAGAGGTCTGACATGGAGTCAGACAATGAGGAGATTGCGCAGGTTGGGCTTGCGAGATTGAACAAGAAATAAAAAATGAGAGCTAGTGTTGCCTGTTTGGTTTTTTTGCTAGAGAGAATGAGTAAGGCCATTGCTTTTTTGTTTTCTTAAGCTTTTTTTTTTTCCTTAAAATTCCAGTGTCGAACAGGTAATGCGAGATATGTAGGATACATGAGCATAAGAGCGAGATATGGGAAGCAATGGCCTTCTTTTTTTATTTGAGTTTTTAACAATTTTAATTTGATAAAAATAATTGATATATGTAAATTGGGTCATTGTGCAATTTCTCATCACTTGTGCATGTTGAAATTTTGATCTCGTTTCGTACGCTAGTAAATTTTGCAGATTTTTCTTGTGGGGTGACTCGGACAATATGGGCTTCATTCTAGGCATTTTCAACATTTCAGACATTTCAGTGTCATCCCTTCTTGTGAAACGGGTGACATTTGAGTGCTTTCGAAGCAATCAGGGCATTTGGAAATGATATGCAGCATGCACATCCGACGATGAACTTCTTAGGTTGGATGTCAGAAACCAGCTGGCTATAGAGAGAGCAGCAGCAATAGAGAGTTGAGAATACCTGCTATTTTGAAAGCACGAATAAGCTTGGGTTTTTATTTGATAAATTTTCAGGTTAATGAATCCCCTGCTTTAAGAGGAGGTTAGATTAAATATAACATGCTCCCATGGGTTAATAGAAAAAAATAAGAAATATTGTATTAACAAAACAATAACAAAAATGATGGTAACAAAGTGATGTGAACATATGCTACATTCAAGAATTGCTTAGGAATATTAATAAATTGACAAGCTTGACAATTATATAATAATGGAGATCAAGAGCTAATTTAAGCGACTTCTCAATTTTTGATAAAGTAATATCAAACAATTACAAGTTTAGGCAGAAAATAGTAAAATAATAATCAAGACAATATGTACTTATCCACGAGTCACACAAATCCCACGATTAACAACCGGAACAGACACAGTGAAGTTCCCTCACACTCTTCAAATAATTTCAGTGGAAGAAAATTGATACGATACTAACCATGCCACTAAGAAGAAGTAAACACTTAAGATTTCAAACAACAAAAGTTACCCAAAAAAAAGTAGTGGGTGGAATGTAGGTGAGTTACCACTGGATGGGAGGTCTTTGATGGTCAATGGAGGTTGTAAAAGATAACAACTTTTGTAAGAATTAATGGGGGAAAATGGGAAAAAACAACATTAATTAGGATCTAATAGGGGGGGGGGGATAGGAAAAAGGCAACAACTCTTAGGAATTAATGGGGAAGGGGAAAATGTGGCAATTAAAGTGAAGTTAATGGGGAAGGAGAAAATGTGGCAATTAAAGTGGAGTTAATGGGGAAGGGAAAAATGTTGGAATGAAAGTGGAGCTAATGGGGAATGGGAAAAGTCAGTAATTAAAGCAGAGTTATTGGGGAAGGGGAAAATGTGGCAATTAAAGTGGAATTAATGGGGAAGGGGAAAATGTTGTAATTAAAGTGGAGTTAATGGGGAATGGGAAAATACAATAATTAAAGTGGAGCTAATGGAGAGATGAATAGGAAAATGTAGCAAACCTTGGGGAAATCAATGGAGAAGAGGAAAAGGTGGAGGGAATACCAAAAGGCTATGGAGTGGGGGTTGGTCGGCAATGGGCGGAGAGGCAGGGTGGGCTTGCTTGTGAGTGGGTAGGCGGTTCGACTGTATGGGGTAGCAGGGAATTTTAGCCAGTTGTTTGGAAGAGGGTTGGAGGGCTCGGCAACCAATGGAGGAAGGTGGGGTGAGGAGGGAGAGAGAATAGAGCCAAGAACCTTGCCACGATGCCGGTTGTTGGGTGTTGCGTTGCCCTACTCTTAGGGACTTCACTCTTCTCACAAGAAAACTCAAATACACACAATTTGGAAAAACTGAAGTTTAATTTATAATAATCATCATCTCCATACAATAGTCTAAGGTCTTAATATATAGGCCTCAAAACATGAAGACTCAAAATACTAAAATGCTCCTTAGGCTAGAACAGAAAAATAACCCAACATAAGGGTAAAATGAGAAACACTCCCAACATAACATGAAATAAGAAAATGAAATACTTGAAATAAATCATAAATAAAGGCTCCTATTCATAACCGTCGATCTACGACTCCTGTAATAGATGTGCTAAGATTTCCTGCTGATGTCCTCATCATTCTCCCCAGGTGGGAGAAAGTTCGACCCCGTCGAGTAAACATCACGGGTGCTCTCATACATCTCTAGAATGTCGAGATCCAAACTCTATAGCTCATCACGGTCAATCCATGTGTTCTTCGTCTCTGGTTTTCCTTTCCATTGAGCTAAATACATTTGGCGCCCACCATCCTTAGTGGAAATGACTTCATCATTATGTATTGTTTTAATCTTCTCCGCATTAGGTAAGGAATGGATATTTGGGAGTGGAGATAGGTTAGGGTTCTCACCATGTGGGGTCACACAAGACTCAATATGTAATGGATTTGTGGGGTTAAACTCTGGTCCTTCAAAGGCTACTAGATCTTCAATGTTAAACATATGATTCATCTTAAAACCTTCATAAAAAATGTTAAAACCTTCAGGTAGCTCTAACACATAAGCATTGCTATTCATCTTTGTTATTATTTTAAAAGGTCCCGCACTTCTATTATTTAAATTTTTAACGACCCCATGTGAAAACCGTTCCGAACAAATCCGTACCATTACAAAATCTCCAACCTCGAATTCTTTAAATCATTTCTTAAGATCTGCATTAAGTTTATAATTAGCATTGTTTTGTTCAATCTTTTTATTAATTTCCTTATGCAATTCCTGGAGATGTGATGCAAATGCAAATGCAAACTCAAATGTTCTAATCTTATTTATAGGTTGCCTAGGTTGGTACCCGTACACAATTTTAGCAGGGTTTAGGCCCATGGTCTAATTAATAGAGTTTTATATGCAAATTCAGCCGTCGGGAGTTTGGAGTCCCAATCTCGAACGTGTTCACCTACCAAAGTTCTTAAGAGGTTGCCTAAGCTCTTATTAACGTCCTCTGTTTGCCCATCATTTTATGGATGAAAGGTGGTGGAAAATTGGAATTTCGTTCCCATCTTATGCCATAAGGTCTTCTAAAACTAACCAGTAAATTTGACGTCCCGATTAGACACTATGGTTTTAGGAAAGACATGCAATCTAACAATCTCATCAAAATATAGTTTGGCTATTTGAGAAGCATCAGAAGTCTTGGAACAAGGAAGGAAATTGGTCATCTTTGAGAAATGGTCAACTACAACGCATATAGAGTCTTGTTTCCTAGATCTTTTTGGTACCACTAGTATGAAATCCATGCTTAAGTCTTGCCATGAGCAATTGGGGACAGGGAGGGGTGTGTAGAGACCTGTGTTTAGTTTTCGTTGTTTGGTTAGCTGACAAGTATTACACCTTCCTTTCAACCAACTTACTTACATCACGTTTAAGGCTAGGCCAGTAAAAACGATATTCCACAGAGGCCATTGTTTTTTGTTTGACCAAAATGCCCGGCTAGACCTCCCGCATGTAATTCCCACTTGAGGAATTCCCATAGGGAAGTGTTAGGGATACAAAGCTTCTAGGATTTGAATAGATACCCATCTTCAAGAAAAAGGTCATTAACTATTCGTTTGTCCCCAGTCATCAGAAAGGAATATGTTTCCTTAAAGTCAAGGCAATCCTTATAATCGCTCTTAACACGCTCAAATCCAATTACTAGGCCTTCATTTATAGCCTTCGCTGCCCACACTCCATGCCAAAAATAGATTAATCTCCTTGCCAAAAATAGATTAATTTAAGTAGATTAATTCAAATAATGGCCCCCACTTTTAATGGGAGGCAATCAAATAGGGCGTGGGCCCCTATTGCTTGGGTGGCAACATGGGAGGCGGTTTGACCCACCTCTTGCAGACTAAAGTCGGCCAATGCGGGGCCGGCTAGGTCGGTTCAGGAGCTGACCTAATAGTTACCTCCAAAATTTTCTTTAAATCTTGGTGGTATTTCCATAAATATTTCTTCTTCCAGATCCCCATATAGGAATACATTTTTTACATCCAATTGTTCTAGATGCCAATTGTACT
>NW_021469170.1:0-226 GCF_001605985.2 Dendrobium catenatum | reverse complement strand
ATAATATTTAGGATTTGTAAAATCTTCAAGTCTGGGAGGTTTCCTATTATCCTTGAGAGCTCTTATAGTTAGTTTGTAAAATGAATTTATATCTTTCAAGATTCGATTGGTATAATTGATTCTATATGCTTTGCTCTCAGATTCATCCTTAAATTTTTTAAATTCTTTTTCAAGTTCTGCATATGATGATTTTAAGTTTTCAAAATTTTTATTCAATTCATCGTAT
>NW_021469169.1:0-659 GCF_001605985.2 Dendrobium catenatum | reverse complement strand
CAAACAACATCAGAAGATCCTTTAGACTATTTGTTATCCTTACCATTTTTCCAAATTTGATGATGCTTGTGACTCTTCCTTAGAAAGTTTTTGAATTACCTTGTGATTATGGCAATGTCATCGCTTTCAAACCTGGAAGACTCGGAGTTCGTGTCGTTGTCCTTCAATGCCACAGTTTTCTCATTTCTTTTTTCACCTGCATCCAAATTTCTTTGATTCACTTTTTGCTCGTAAGCAATGAGTGAGCAAAGTAAGTTGTCAATCGAATAAGTATTCAAATCTTTAAATTCAGTAATGGCAGTGATTTTAGCATCGAAAGAGAAAGGCAAGATCTAAAAATTTTGTTCACTTTTTCATATTTTGAATGTTCTCTTCCTAAGGCATGCAAAGAAGTTACAAAATGGGTAAACCTTGTATACATATCAGAAATTGATTCAAAAGATTTCATACGAAAAAGTTCATAATCATGCAAGAGAATGTTCAAACGACATTGCTTAAGTTTATTGGTTCCTTCATAAGTAATGCACAACCTATCCCAAATCTCTTTACCAGTAGAGCAAGTAGAAACACGAATGTAATCTTCAGACTTTAAAGAACAAAAAAAAACTGTTTAAACACTTTGCACTTTGCATTAAGTTGAGCTAAATCTCTTTCATCAA
>NW_021469168.1:0-318 GCF_001605985.2 Dendrobium catenatum | reverse complement strand
TCTCATATCCTGATGAGACGACTTTAGAACTTCCATGAAACGCCGAATGAGCTACATCCAATTTTTTAATTAAGGCCGCATACTTTCTTTGGATTTTTTCTCGTTCTTGCTTAAACTGGGTTTGAAAAAATTGCTTTCTCCTCTTATATTTTTCTATAACCAAATGCATTTTCTGTTGAATTTTGTATAGTTTATTATGGATTGGATCTGTAGAACTTCCTTGCGGCAGGATCCATCTGCTCTTTGGAATAATTTCTTCAAGATAACTTGGCCGATTTTCTCCAACTTCATATTCGAGTTCTTTTTGAGTTGGATCCT
>NW_021469167.1:0-1211 GCF_001605985.2 Dendrobium catenatum | reverse complement strand
GTTTGCTAAGCTAACTTATAAAAAAATATTTTTCTTATTCATCGCATGTTCCAACCGTGTCAAGGTGTGTCATTACCGAGTCTTACTATAATTTTGAGAAGAAAAAAAAAAACATCATTGTTGAATATATGTCGAGGTGTGTTAGTGATGTAGGCAAGGCTTTCCAGATTCCCTTGCTGGCTGTTCGGTTCTGCTACCTGCTTTCCTGGTTCTCCTTTTGCTGCCCATGCTCATTTTCCCTATTTTTGCCTCTTCGTTTCCTCTGCCTGCCCGGTTCCTTCCCCCTGGCATTGTCCGTTCGTTGGTTGTATCCCGTGTGCCTCTTAATGTGTTGCTCCAGGTGGTGGACTTTTGGTCTTTTGCCTCCCCCTTTCCTATTGGCTTATGTGGGCGGCTGTTTTGGTTGTTTAGCTCCCTTTCTTCTCCTATATATTAGGGCTGTTTGTGGCTGTTTTAATAGAGATTGTGTGATGATTTTTGGAGCTAAAACCTATGGGTTTTTTCTTTGATAGCTTGCGAGCTATGTCCCCTTTCTCTTCTCCTCTCTTTGACTTCGTCTCGGGCTTCTTATCTATTTCTTCTCTCCGCAAGTTTCCACCATTTGTATCTTTCTTCTCAATCAATGAAAGGCTTTTTTTAGGAGTTTTTATGTTCTAATATAAAAGTTGTAAGGTGTCGTTTTGTTTTATTTCATTTTATTTGAGTTTGTGTTTGTTAAAGTTGTTTTAAAAGGAAGACGTCAAGTTTATATGCAATCTTTAATTTGTCCCTAAATTTTGGTTGCATCAGTTAGAGGCAAGTACGTGTTCGACATGGATACAAAAGGCGTTTTGAAGTGTGTTCTTTCTAGAGAGAGTGAAATGGAAATGAAATGATAAAATAATTGAATTGAAATTAGTTTCACCTCACAGGTTTGGTTCAGGAAAGATTAAGTGAATTTTTTTAATCTTGTTTTATTGATGATAAATGAAAGTTTTTGTTTCTTGTGATACGATCACTTATGAGTCTCAATAACGATGCAATAAAATTTTCTTTTCCTTTTTAATTATAGTAGGGTAGAGAATTGCGGTTATAAAAATGCATTTGTTTACATTTTCTAAACAATTCCATTAGCATATTAGTTATATTGGAACCAAAAAATAAATATCAAATTGTGAAATATATACATTCCCTTCAATTTATTCAAACTAAGCATTCTTATAAGTTCACGC
>NW_021469166.1:0-2256 GCF_001605985.2 Dendrobium catenatum | reverse complement strand
CCGAGGCCCCTCTCTTGGCAAGGAAGTCCGGAGATTTCCTCTTCTTCTCTTCTCACTCTGTCCTTACTATTGAGGCATTCCCTCATTTTTTCGAGGCCCCTCTCTTGGCAAGGAAGTCCGGAGATTTTCCCTTCTTCTCTTCTCCCTCTGTCCTTACTATTGAGGCCTTCCCACGGTTTTTCGAGACCCCTCTCTTGGCAAGGAAGTCCGGAGATTTTCTCTTCTCCCTCTGTCCTTCTAATTGAGGCTTTCCCTTGGTCTTTCAAGGCCCATCTCTTTGCAAGGAAGTCCAGAGATTCTCCCTTCTCCCTCTGTCTACTTTGAGAGATCATGTGGAGTTTCGATGTTTGGTGGTTAGCGATGGAGGTTGGATAGACCGTTGTAAGGAGGGAGGTTGAAAAGACGGGCATACATCCGACGTCGGGGTAGAGTCTGACAACGGACAGGAATCCAACGAAAGGTGGAAACTTAACGTCGAATAGAATTCTGACGTCGGGGAAAAGTATGACATTGGGCAGAAGACTGAATGAAAGTTCGTCGACGGGCAGAAGTCCGATGACGGGTAGTAGTCAGACGGCAGGAAGAAGTCCGGTGTTGAATAGAAGCACTGAGTCGGGTAGAAGACCGACGAAGGTTTGTCGACGAGCAGGAGTCCGACGACGAGTAGAAGTCTTCTAGCGAGCAGAATTCTGAAGTCGAGTAGAAGTCTGCTGACGAGCAGAAGTCCGACGTCGGGTAGAAGTCCGCTGACGAGCAGAAGTTCTACATCAAGAAGAAGTCCGCTGAGGAGCAAAAGTCCAACGTCGGGTAGAAGAGCGATGAAGGTTTGTCGACGAGCAGAAAGTCCGACGACGAGTAGAAGTCTGCTAATGAGCAGAAGTCTGACGTCGGGTAGAAGTCCGCTGACGAGCAGAAGTCCGACGTCAAGGAGAAGTCTGCTGAGGAGCAAAAGTCCGATGTCGGGTAGAAGAGCGACGAAGGTTTATTGACGAGCAGGAGTCCGACAACGAGTAGAAGTCTGCTAGCGAGCAGAATTCTAACGTCGAGTAGAAGTCTGCTGATGAGCAGAAGTCAGACGTCGGGTAGAAATCCGCTGACGAGCAGAAGTCCTACGTCAAGGAGAAGTCCGATGAGGAGCAAAAGTCCGACGTCGGGTAGAAGAGCGACGAAGGTTTGTCGACGAGCAGAAAGTCTGACGACGAGTAGAAGTCTACTAACGAGCAGAAGTCTGACGTCGGGTAGAAGTCCGCTGACGAGCAGAAGTCCGACGTCAAGGAGAAGTCCGATGAGGAGCAAAAGTTTGATGTAGGGTAGAAGAGCGACGAAGGTTTGTCGACGAGCAGAAAGTCCAACGACGAGTAGAAGTCTTCTAACGAGCAGAAGTCTAACGTTGAGTAGAAGTATGATGACGAGCAGAAGTCCGACGTCAAGGAGAAGTCCGCTGAGGAGCAAAAGTCCGACGTCGGGTAGAAGAGCGACGAAGGTTTGTCGACGAGCAGGAGTCCGACGACGAGTAGAAGTATGCTAGCGAGCAGAATTCTGACGTCGAGTAGAAGTTTGCTGACGAGCAGAAGTCCAACGTCAAGGAGAAGTCCGCTGAGGAGCAAAAGTCCGACGTCGGGTAGAAGAGCGACGAAGGTTTATCGACGAGCAGGAGTCCGACGACGAGTAGAAGTCTGCTAGCGAGCAGAATTCTGACGTCGAGTAGAAGTCTGCTGACGAGCAGAAGTCCGACGTCGGGTAGAAGTCCGCTGACGAGCAGAAGTCCTACGTCAAGGAGAAGTTCGCTAACGAGCAGAAGTCTGATGTCGAGTAGAAGTCCGCTAATGGACAGAAGTCTGACATCGAGTAGAAGTCCGCTAACGAATAGAAGTCCGACGTCGAGTAGAAGTCCGCTGACGAGCAGAAGTCCGACGTTGGGTAGAAGTCCACTGACGAGCAGAAGTCCAACATCAAGAAGAAGTCCGCTGACGAGCAAAAGTCTGACGTCGGGCAGAAGTCCGATGACAGGAAGAATTCCGGCGTCGTCGAAAGCCCTGCAAGGCAAAAGTTTAACGACAGGAGGAAATTCAACAACATATAGAAATTTAACTTTGTGCAGAAGTCCATTGACGGAATTCTGGTGTCATTAACCAAGGATGTATAATCTATCTGAGGTTGTTTGTCAGAGCCTTTGCTCGATGATATTAACCAATATTGGATCCACCAATGATGTAAGATCTATCCAAGGTTATATGTCAGAGCATTTGCCCGATG
>NW_021469165.1:0-252 GCF_001605985.2 Dendrobium catenatum | reverse complement strand
ATTTAATTATAAGTAATTTTAAAATAGTTTCAAAATATATACTTATGAATATAAATATATATTTTTGGAAAATAAGAACTAAAAAGTAAGTCAATTCATAATACATAGATTTAGGGAGACCCACTGACCACCCAATCGAGGCCCCAATCGAGGCCTCAAAACGATTTGAAAATAGTTTGTATCCTGGAAATAATTGTTATAATCAATATTCAATATAAAAAATACTCAAATAATCAAACTCAAACAGTGATC
>NW_021469164.1:0-307 GCF_001605985.2 Dendrobium catenatum | reverse complement strand
GGAAGGGAATCACCCAACCTTAGGCCTACAGGATGCTGATAGAAGACTTACTCCTAATAGGAAAATTAACTGGAAACCAAAGTAGCGAATACCTAGCTTTGGGTCTAAGGAAGGGCATTAACCAACCTTAGGTCAACAGGATGCTGATAGAAGACTTACTCCTAGTAGACGGATTAACTGGAAAGCAAGGTAGGGAATACCTAACCTTGGGTCTAAGGAAGGGAATCACCCAACCTTAGGCCTATAGGATGCTAATGGAAGACTTACTCTAAATAGGCAAATTAACTGGAAACCAAAGTAGGGAATA
>NW_021469163.1:0-239 GCF_001605985.2 Dendrobium catenatum | reverse complement strand
GGATACATAGATCCAAAGCTTGGATTCCAAAGAGGAAAGGATACCCCTTTAGGGAACACTCCTTTTCCATTTGGAAATCCAAATTTGGATCATACCTCCTCCTTACCCAAAGAGGAAAGAGTGGCCTTCCCCCTTAGAGGAAAATGTCCTCTTATCCATTTGGGTAATCTACTACGAAGATTCCAAGAAGATTGAAGAAAAGGAAAAGGAGTCCAAAAAAGAACGAGATTGAGGATTTG
>NW_021469162.1:0-269 GCF_001605985.2 Dendrobium catenatum | reverse complement strand
CAGATATACATTGACGATGCTCATTATTTTGATGAGGGATATACTCAGGTGTTTAGTCCAGCCATTCCGACTGCAGATCCATATGATGCTGGGCCATCCTCCTATCCTGATCTTGGTCCCTCTCAGAGCCACTTCACAGCTGAGTTTGACGTCGCCTTCACACCTCAGTTCGTACCTTCCTCCTTGGGAGAGCCCCCAGTTACTCAGCAAGATGTTAGTGATAAGGACCAGCGCCATCTACGTACCAGGCCACTACGAGCACCTCAGCA
>NW_021469161.1:0-344 GCF_001605985.2 Dendrobium catenatum | reverse complement strand
AAGTGTGAATTTTGGCTGAGCAGTGTAAATTTTCTGGAGCATGTGATTAGTGGTGAAGGAATTTCTGTGGATAAAAATAAAGTTCAAGCTATATCAGATTGGCCAAGGCCAACGACAGTTTCAGAGGTGAGGAGTTTTCTTGAACTTGCTGGTTACTACAGGAGATTTGTAGAGGGGTTCTCTCAGATAGCAATATCATTATCCAGATTAACTCAGAAGGCAGTAAAATTTGAATGGAGTGATCAGGGTGAAGCTGCTTTTCAGAAATTAAAAAATTGTTTAATGACTGCCCCAATCTTGACAATTACATCAGGTTCAGAAGGGTTTCAAATTTTCTGCGATGC
>NW_021469160.1:0-291 GCF_001605985.2 Dendrobium catenatum | reverse complement strand
AATTGGATTCTGATCCGGGTTGGGTCGTCGAGCCGCGCGGTAAAGAGTAAGTGCACTTGGCGACATTTTATTGGAGTCTGGATGTAGAGCTACGTCAGGTGTCTGGACCTAATAAAAAATCGTAGCGGAGAGTAGAGAGTTTGACAACAATTAAATATTTTTAAGGAAGATTAGTGTATATATATGCGTACACCACATAATTTTTATATATTTACAAATTAACATCTAAAATTTTTTATTTACTAATAAAATGTACTTGCACATGGTGCCAGTGAATACAATTTAAAAAAA
>NW_021469159.1:0-228 GCF_001605985.2 Dendrobium catenatum | reverse complement strand
GGTAGGCGGAGAAGCCTTTATAATAGAGTCCTTTTCACCAACCCCAGTGTGGCAGAGAATTGACTCCTTTTGCTTCCTCTTGAAGCGGGCAGAGAATCCAGACCTTTTGCTGAAGTAGACCTCCCAAGAATCTCCCAAGGATGAAGAATGAAGAATGGAGACGATGACTTGAAACCTTCCTTGGAGCAGCCTTTGTGAACCCTCTCACAAACTCCCCCTCACACGTTC
>NW_021469158.1:0-2196 GCF_001605985.2 Dendrobium catenatum | reverse complement strand
ATCTCAAAAATGGAGAAGAATTCAGGATCTCTGGTGATATTTAGCCCTTCACAATTCATGAAGCAACAGTTTATGAAGATGCACGGTATTTCATGCCAAAGAAATAAAAGTTTTCGAGTTCTCTCGAGACTAGAGCATTAAATTCAAAGGCTGCAAAGCAATCTGAACGAGAAGGTGAGAAGAAGCAGGTGGGGAGAAAGAAGGTAATGCCGACTCTTCCCAAAGCATCGATCATTCCAAAGAAAAGAAGCATGTACCTTATCTTGGAAGTGACACAGATGAAGATGATGTTATTCCTGCTAAATCTCGAAGAGTATGCAAGTCCACAGATGAATGGAGTAGGCATGTTGAATTTTCAAATGATGATTATGACTACGACTCTATTTATTTGAATACGGTGCAGAATGTGTTCTCTAGAAGAATAGATAGCCTATCAATTTCAGATAGTGTACTCATAGTCATGCGTGTTCCCTTACAACATTTCAAAGAAATTATTCCGTGCGAGGTGCATAAAGTTGAAGAACTTGTCACTCTCTATCTGCCTCCCCGTAAAAATGGGACTGTGTCAAAGAATGTGTTATATTCCACGGGAGTTCGTGAAGAGGAGAATCATGACTGGGATTGCATGCTCCTCGACTCCGAGGAATTATTTCCTACGAGACTACCTAAATTCAATACAAAAAATATTCAAAGAATGTTACGAAAATAAGTCAATATTCCTACCACCAAGCGACAACTTATTACAAGTCTGGGCCTCTGGTATGGGAGGAGTTCGCGTCCGTTACGGCAGAAGGATACAGAAGCATATAAAGGTATCGGATTCATCAAACGAAAATTTCTCCGGAAAGAGACTTGTCGGGCAATCACATACATGAAAAATGAATCTGATGATGGTGGCGCTGAAGAGACATACGAGGCTGATGATTATGATGAGCGGCCTGTAGAAGCCGAGCCTGCACCAGAAGAGTTTGAATATGGTGGACAGGCAGCCACTATGGATAAACTAAAAGAAGTCAACTTGGGGACTGAGGAGGACCTTCGCCCAACCTTCATTAGTTCTCTACTACCCGAAGAACAAATAGAAGAAATAAAAGAACTTCTCTGTGAATTCAGGGACTGCTTTGCCTGGACATATGCTGAGATGCCCGGCTTATCCCCTGACGTAGCAGTTCACAAATTAGCAATCAAATCGGATGTAGCACCCGTCAAGCAATCTCCAAAGAGAATGAGATTGGAAATTGAAGAACAGGTGATTGCTGAAACAAAGAAATTAATATAGGCATGCTTCATCCAAGAAAAAAAGTATGCCAATTGGATTGTCAATATCGTCCCAGTGAAGAAGAAGAACGGGTAAATTCGTGTCTGTATTGATTTTAGGGACTCAACAAGGCGTGCCCAAAAGACGATTTTCCACTTCCTGTATCCGAACTCCTGGTGGACAATACGTCCAACTACGACATGTTCTCCTTTATGGATGGATCGTCAGGATACAATCAAATCAAAATGGCGCCCGAAGATGAAAAACATACATCGTTTAGGACGCCCATCGGGATTTTCTGCTATACAGTTATGCCCTTTGGCTTGAAGAATGTTGGTGCAACCTACCAGCGGGCAATGACTCACATATTTGATGATTTGATACGTCAGAAGGTCGAGTGCTATGTAGATGACCTTATTGTTAAAAGTCTTGGCCGAAAAGATCATTTGAAAGATCTCAGAATTGTATTTGAAAGGATCAGAAAATATGATCTAAAAATGAACCCCCTTAAATGCGCCTTCGGGGTCTCTTCCGGCAAATTCTTGGGGTATGTTGTTCGTCATCGAGGTATAGAGGTCGACCCCAACAAAATTAAGGCAATCATGGAGATGCCACCACCAAGGAACCTTCGGCAGCTTCGCTCGCTGCAAGGACAACTGGCTTTCATTCGGAGATTTATATCAAATCTATCAGGTAGGTGCCAGCCATTTTCAAAGCTAAAGAAGAAAGATGTTCGTTTCAAATGGGATGTACAATGTCAGGAGGCGTTTGATAGCATCAAAAGATATCTGTTAAATCCGCCCATCCTAGCAGCGCCGATTCTGAGGAAGCCTCTCATACTGTACACGGCTGCACTGGAACAGTCCCTCGGAGCACTATTGACCCAGAATAATAAAGAAGGAAAAGAAAATGCACTTTACTACATCAGTCGAAGGTTG
>NW_021469157.1:0-299 GCF_001605985.2 Dendrobium catenatum | reverse complement strand
GCTTGTACGTAGCTTATATAAACTTATACATTTTGTGTATAATACTTATACATATCATATACATAGTGTATATAATAATTAAATATAGCGTGTATAAACATACACATTATATGTATAATTCTTATTCATAGCTTGTATAAACTTATACATAATTAGTATAAATTTATTCATAGTGTGTAAAATACTTGTACATAATGTACATAAACTTTTATAGTTCATGTATAATGCTTGTACATAGCTTGTATAAACTTATACATATTTGTGTATAATGCTTATACATTCCATATACATAGTGTGTA
>NW_021469156.1:0-482 GCF_001605985.2 Dendrobium catenatum | reverse complement strand
ATTTCTTTCCTTTGTTGTTGTAGGTTAATTATTTGTTTCATAAACATATATTGCAAATCTGCTTGTTGATTATTTTGACTATCCATTGTTTTAAAGAAAACAGAAGACTCGCCTAACAACCTAAATCTCTGATACCAAATTAGTGCAATATAAATATAAATATGATCGCAAACAAAAAACTTTCTTCCATAAAGCATAAAGAAATAAAACCTTAGAACACAACTACTTCAAACTCACCTTAAACAGGACACAACAAGTTTTTACAACTTACAATAAAACATGACAGAACCACACTTCAACATTTAATAAAATAGTACACAACAATATCTAAGAGCTTAAAATAAAATATGGCGCAATGGCACCTTACAACTTATTAAAGTTTTGAGAAGAAAGATGCAAGTAGGAGAACACTAGAAATGCAATTGACAATACTCTCTTTAAATAAAACATAAACATATACAAATATTGGAATCTTAGTAGGA
>NW_021469155.1:0-200 GCF_001605985.2 Dendrobium catenatum | reverse complement strand
ATTATGATTTAATTAAGGTTATAGGTAAAATCTAGAATGGGATTTTGGGGTTCCTAGTTGGGAATTTTTATTAGGTTCGGGATCCGGATGTAGCTCTACATTCGGATGGCAGTATAATGGCATCACATTATGGCCCAAAGAACCGCAGACCTGGCCAGCTAAAAAGTTGTTATATAGCCCATTCGTTTTAGATTGCCCAC
>NW_021469154.1:0-253 GCF_001605985.2 Dendrobium catenatum | reverse complement strand
GGCTTTCCTTTAAATATTATGGTTGGATGTTATTCTCTACTGATTCACATGATACTAATTGAGAGTTATAAAGAGATAATTACCGTGCCAACAGGCAAGGAAAGAGTGGCATCTTTGTTTATTAAGCCAATGATTTACTAACACTGATATGATACTGGAAAAATACTGCTATAGCCAGAACTTTTACTTATTTAATATGTCCATTATAATGTATTATACTAAATCACTGCCACTGTATGGCTTTACTATTATT
>NW_021469153.1:0-205 GCF_001605985.2 Dendrobium catenatum | reverse complement strand
CTAGGAAAACAAACTATTTAATGCATACAATTCAAAAAGAAATCTCTAAACAGTCCCTACATTCAAATTTTCCTCCCAACTCCCTCAAAAATCCTTCCTAAACAACTCCCTTGGACCCGAGCGTGTGTTTGGCGTGCAGAGGAGAGGTGGAACTTCCGCCTTTGTTCCGCCTGGGCCGGTCCCATGTAGACTGGCTGGACTGGTT
>NW_021469152.1:0-702 GCF_001605985.2 Dendrobium catenatum | reverse complement strand
ATTTATTCTAATTTAAATTGAAACATGTCCAATATCAAAGTTTTTTGTCTATAGTGTTATAGTTCTTGTGATTGCCTTCATCTTGTTCTAGCAAAAACAACATAATTGATTTCATTTAATGCAATGCTTCTCATTATAATTTTATCATATATTGTGTATATTTTATTATCTACTTTATTATAAGTGTTGTGATTGCATTCAATTGTATGGCACTATTATTTTTGATAAAATCAAATCATATTCGAATATTATACAGAACTTCTTCGAACCATCTACCAATCTTATTTGAATGTTGTACAACACTTCATTCAAATCATAAATATGACTTGAATAAGATTCGAATAATGTTCAAGCATTGATCAAAATTTTATCATATATGATCTCAGCCATGATCAAAGCTTGTTCAAACCTTATTTGAATAATCCTCAAATCAATTTTGTCAGGACGGCCTTAAAAAATAGTCTACTATCTAATGTTGGATATTTTTATCATAATGAAACTTACTTTATATTTTCTCAAGAAAGCAAATTGTTGGAATATTTCTCCAATTTCATGTAAATGGGGCATATGAAGTCAAATTTTCCAATCTATAAAAAATAAAGTTTGCATATTTATCTTCTCTCCAATTAAACAAAAATAGAATTTGCCTACATATCATAAAATTAATATATATTGTTGCGTCCTGGAATATTCGCGGCGGTA
>NW_021469151.1:0-205 GCF_001605985.2 Dendrobium catenatum | reverse complement strand
TCTCCAGGATTGCGTCAAAGATTGGAGTTCCTCTCTGGATTGATGCGCAGACGGGAAACTGGGGGAGAAGAGAATATGCTCGGGTGTGTGTCAGGATGAATTTAGCCAACAAACTCCAGGCGGGGATTTGGGCTAATGGTTTCAATGGGAGATTCTACCAAAAAGTTGAATATGAAGGAATTGGAATTATGTGTTTTGGTTGCGG
>NW_021469150.1:0-223 GCF_001605985.2 Dendrobium catenatum | reverse complement strand
TATCAGCTGTTGTATCCGTTTGATTTTGATTGATGAATGAAACTTTGTTTTTTGCAAAAAAAAAAAAATGTTTTTACTTGAGATTTGATAGTTGTGATCTATCATTGATCAAATCTAGGATTCATGAATGAATGCCACAAGTAAATAATAAATTAGATTTTATTTATAATCATTTAAAACTATAGTTAAATTATAAACAAAAAATTATATAAATAAAGAAAAA
>NW_021469149.1:0-230 GCF_001605985.2 Dendrobium catenatum | reverse complement strand
CCTTGAAATTCATACCGATCACACTAATTTTTAATAGATATGTCAGAGGCAACACAATGTAATTGGATATGAATTACATACATATGATGTTTCATGAGCTTATGCATCACAAGTTCGATATACAAAATAATGATTACAAAGGTCTGGAAGGTAATTTTTTTAGTAGGATGGATTGATAAGAGATACAACAACGTGTTGAGCATTATTTTATATGAAGCCCCACATAAATT
>NW_021469148.1:0-323 GCF_001605985.2 Dendrobium catenatum | reverse complement strand
GAGCGGATGCACTAGCTAAACTTGCTAAGGAGTTGGCTGATTCGAATGGAAATCCGGTGTCGATTGTTGTTCAGTATCGTCAAGCCTTGTGCCCCGCAGACTTGTCTTCTCCCAATCAGACCCTCGCAGTGTACGCTGTTGAGGAAGAGTCAGATTGGAGAGTCCCCTTTGTTGAGTACCTGAAGCGTGGTAAGCTACCGGATGACCGCTCTCTTGCCGCTCAAATTAGAAAGAGAGATCTGTCCTTCTCCTATGTGAACGAAACCCTGTACCGACGCTCTTTTGACCAGATGTGGTTGCGTTGCTTTAACAACGAGGAGGCT
>NW_021469147.1:0-267 GCF_001605985.2 Dendrobium catenatum | reverse complement strand
CCCGATCTTAGGGGAATGTTTTAGGTAGAAATTGACCAACTCCTAACCCCCAATTAAACCCCCGACCACTTCTAATAGAAGTTGTAAGTCTTATATCTAATGGAAGTGTTTAGGTGATAATACACCTAGACCCCTCATTTGGGCATCCTAGTCTATAGGATTAGGTTGTAGACCCGCTTTCGGGCAACTTCTTATTGAAGTCGTAAGCCCCCACATTTTAGAAAAATTGAAAAAATAAATAGCAATGATCCTAAACCTCAAACAATC
>NW_021469146.1:0-784 GCF_001605985.2 Dendrobium catenatum | reverse complement strand
TCCTTCAATTGATTTAGCATCTTAATTTTATCCCTACACAAGAAGAAGAGATCCTTGAGAGTTCTTTGGCATTTCTTCATGAGCTTAAGAGCTTCATTGCCTGCATCATCCACTCTCCATTTATCCCAAACTAATTGCCAAGCCTTAGGATAAGATGTCCAAATATCTTCAAACTTAATCCAATGGGAATTCTTCTGCCTCACCTCACTTAGAAACGAGCACAAGATAAGACAGTGGTTAGAAGCAATTCTACTAAGGTGCCTTACCTTCAACCCTTGAAAAGAATCTAAGATTAGAGAGCTAACCAAAAACCGATCCAATCTAGAGAAAATTCTGCTCCTCGCATCCTTGTTATTAGTCCAGGTAAAAGCAGGACCAAAAAAGCCTGGATCCACCAAGTCATTTGCTGCCATAAAATCAGCCATATCCCAAGCAGCACCAGAGAAATGAAAAGCCTTACCTCCCTTCTTTTCTTCTTGTGACATGATACAATTGAAATCTCCCCCAACTAGCAAGGGAGCATCCAATATATGAGCCTTTGAAATATCTTCCCAAACATGCCTCCTCACATATCTGTCTTTATTGGCATAAACAATTGCAACTTCCAACAACAACCCATTGGAACCACTCACCTTCCCCATAATACATTGATGAGTTTTAAAAGACAACTGAAAGGAGAGAACATCAAGTTTCCAAAAGATAAAAATGCCACCTGCATTCCCAATAGCAGGCTCAAAAACAAACTCCCACTCCTTACCAGCAACACAATCAACTTTTTTCCTAC
>NW_021469145.1:0-340 GCF_001605985.2 Dendrobium catenatum | reverse complement strand
CCAGGACCAACTCTCCTTCTTGAAACGATCGAGGACAAACCATTCGATCAAATGACTTTGTCATTCTTGCTCGGTAGATCTCCAGGTTCTACTGTGCTTGCAACCTGAGTTCATCGAGTGCGTCGAGCTCTTCCATCCTTAGACGAGCATTTTTTTCTTGAGTCAGCTCATTCTGGACAGCAACTCGAAGAGATGGAAGTTCAACTTCTTGTGGCAATACGGCCTCAACTCCGAATACTAGAGAGTAAGGAGTGGCTTTAGTTGGCGTCTTGTAAGTTGTACGATACGCCCATAACGCTTCTGTCATCTTCGTATGCCACTCTCTTTTGTTCTTAGAGAG
>NW_021469144.1:0-243 GCF_001605985.2 Dendrobium catenatum | reverse complement strand
TACAAAATGTTCTGTTTGTTTACTCTAATACATAGCTCAATAGGGGTGAGCATCATATTAGTTTAAACATGATGGTTTAAATTTTATATGATTAATTATAGATAAGGATTTCTTGATCATTTTTTTAATTGTTAGAAAAAAGAGTTTCTTACGAAAAATATTTTTTAGTTGTTTACGAAAAAGAACACGCTAAATAATTCTTTAATTTAATTAAGAATATTAATTTAATAATTAATACAAACT
>NW_021469143.1:0-299 GCF_001605985.2 Dendrobium catenatum | reverse complement strand
AGCCCGATGCATTCCTCCATTTCAACTATCCAACTTGAATTCTGCTGATAATATCCCCATCTATTTCTCCATTATTCTAAACAATAGATCCAATATATCTAAATTGTGTACTCTTATTAATGACTTGATCGCCCAAAGTCACAATCACCTCACTAGGTCTATTGTTACTAAAATTACACTCAATATATTTAGTTTAAGATCAACTCAAGTGAAAATCTTTAGACTCTAATGTTGACCTCCATTATTCAAGTTTATCTTTAACTCCTCTCTAGTCTTATCAACAAGAAGAATATCATCAA
>NW_021469142.1:0-2263 GCF_001605985.2 Dendrobium catenatum | reverse complement strand
AGGCCCTTCTTTTATTAAAACCAGCCTTTCGAACATACAAAAATCTCATCCCGAATTAGACCACCGGAATGATCTTCGAACACTTAAAACCAACACTATGCGCGTATCGACAGTTAAATATCATAGGCCTCTTTCTCACGTATTGCCAAACAAACCTCACTGAACAACAAACCAAAATAAAGTTTAACATTGGAACACAACCATTCGTTCAAATAACTTTCGTACCTATCCGGGTACCTACAAGGTGACCGACCGATACCTACTGATCACCGAGCTGGTACCAAACATTAAAAAAACGGTACAAATGGTACCGCCGCCGACACCAATACATATATTCTCACCAATACAAATTTTTTAAAAAACCTAACAAGTCACGCTTTTCATAATACATATTAACGATAATATATCAAAGTTTGGTTGGGTTTCTGTTGCAACGCATCCTTCCACCTCTAAGCTGTGACTCTTGCGTTTTAACCTCTCCATCTCCGGACCAGTCGTTCATCATTTCCGGCACAGTATCCATCTTCAGACCTTACGCCTCGAACCTCAGACGTTTAACGCTCTCTTCCTGCTTTCTGGAGGTTTCAGGTGTTACGAGAATTATATAACTTGAGGTAAAAACCGCGCCAGCAAAATATTAACCCTAGCTTTAACGCCGCATTTTTCAGTAGTTCGGATGGTTCGTGTTTCAGGTATGGGTAACAGAGAACGTTCTCTCAAGTCGGTCGGGGTCAGTTGGGCTCCACGTGGCGCGAACCAATTCGTTTGCACACACAGAGCTACGTCCGCACTCCGCCACCCATTAAAAGTTCCTTAAGGTAACCTCCCCCTCTCACGTAGCTGCCATGGGCCAATCCGTAGATCTGGCCCTACACCGAACAGAGAAGGGGAGGAGAGGGAATTTTTGCCTTTTTTGTATATATTTTTTATATCTGAATGATTATTATGTATTTAATTATAATGAAACATTATTATTTAATATTTAATTATAATTAATATTAAATATATATGTTAAGTTATATTATTATTAATTTTTAATTTAAAATAAGTTTATAATTAATTTTGTTTAATAATTGTATGGTTATTAATTATTATAATTAATATTAAATATTAATTTTGATTTAAATTAATATTATATTTTAATAAATTTAATTTATTATTAATTATGACTAATATAATTTTAATATTTGTAATTATGATTAATTATTTTAAATTGTAATTAATTATGATTAATTTAATTAATTATAATTAATTAATTAATTAAGATAATAATAAAAATAAAATAAAATACACTCTACTCTCTTACCTCGATGTTTGTATCTGGCCGGAAAACCGCCCAAAGCACGCCTTTGGTGTGCGTGGTGGGATGGGACCCCGGTGCGACACCTACGACGAGGTAGGCGAGTGACCCCTCGATCCACGTGCCATCACTCCGACAACCCCGCGAAGGTATGAAATTTTTTAAACTAAAAACCCTACTTCAATGTTCGTGGCGGACCGGAAAACTGCCCCAAGCACGCCTTTGGTGCGCGTGGTGGGATGGGACCCCGGTGCGCCACCTATGACGAGGCAGGGTCACTCATAAGTACCTCCGAGCGGGGGGAAATCAAAATTGCTTTTCAAATAAAAATGCTTTTTAAAACCCCATGCACGCCTTTGTTGCGCGTGGTGGGAGAAAAACAAATACAACTGCCGCAGTGTCTCACCAACACCAACCGTGCACGTCTTTGTTTACGTGGCGGGTAGGCGGCCTCTTGGTTTTTCCCCTAAACGGGGGAGACGCCGGGAGGCTGCCGAAATTTGGATTGAAAATCCAAGGACTTGAACAATTTGGGACCTGGACTTGATTGAACTCAAAAGAACAACAGAGGACTTGTACTTGGACTTTTGAACAAATCTAAATGAATTAATAAAGATTTGAACCCAAGTAAAATGAAATTGAACTAAAATCAATTTTGAACTTGATGACTTGGGTTGGACTCAAACTGAACTTCAATTGAACTTGAACAAAGACTCGGACTACAAGGAACTCACACTTGAACTTGCAAACTCTTGAACAATAGAGGACTTGCACTTCAGATGATAATGAAGAAGACTCATTTTGGACTTGATCTTAGGCTCAAGTCAGAACTGGACTTTGAATTGATGATCTAAATCTTAACCTAAAGTCTAAATATTTGGAAGTGAAAGTCATAAATCATAAAATGATTTCACCAAGAGGTAATCTTCAAGAGATATATGATCAAGGAATTATGAGGTGGAA
>NW_021469141.1:0-630 GCF_001605985.2 Dendrobium catenatum | reverse complement strand
ATCATAGATCATAGATATAACGATTGGGAGTTATAAGAAGTTTTATATGCCGACGGGCAGCCGACAGGCAAAAGAGTGACGACTCTTCTTGATAGAACCAACGTGCGGATATCTACAACAGCAATATGGATTCTACAACAGCACTATGGATTTCTACAACAGCACTATTGATAATAGCTAGTGTTTATGCTTGTCAAGTAAGACCATTGTATGGAATTGCATGTATACGATATTGCATCGCATAGATTTCCTGATATGCATCGATTTATTGATTTCTGATCGATTTATTGATCTTGCTGGTTTTATTGAATTGATTGATTGAGCGGATTTATTGATTTCATTGATTGATCATTGAGCATTGATACTATTGACTATTGATTATTGATATTAATATGGACATGGACGGCATAGATTTATAGATTCATTGATACTATTGATTTGGCATTGATTTGACTTGCTACTATTGATTTATCGTATTGCTTTTCTGATTGATTCTATCGACTTGATTTATGGATATGGATTGTATTGATTCATAGATACCGGTACCGACATTGATATGGATTCTGAGTATTGTTTCATAGATATGAACATATTAGATCAATAGCATGTCAGGGGGATTATGGACTATAG
>NW_021469140.1:0-27234 GCF_001605985.2 Dendrobium catenatum | reverse complement strand
ATTCATTATCTTCAATAATACCTCTATGATGAAGAAAAAATTTAGAAGGTAATGCATTAATACAAAGACGCCACCAAAGTAGTTCAACTTGAGGTCTTACTTTGAGATTTTTAGTCCAACTCAAGTTTAAACTATCCATGTCCTGTTCTCTTATTTTTTCGTAAGCTAAAGAAGCAACTGATTTACCCGAGCATTTAGAAATAAATTCCAAACAGTCACTATCTATATTTGAGAAGATGGGAACTTGAAAGATTAAAGAGACAAGCTGCAAGACAAAAAAATTCTTTAAGTAGTCTACATTCCATTCACCATTTCTGTTGAATGCTGAAAATATTACAGCACTATTGATCTATTATAGATGTAAAAGTAGGCCACTCATTTAAGCATCTATACATAATCCAAACATCATTCATAGTATTCACATCTTGTCCATTACAAATCTTCCATCTCAAGAGAGGGTATAAGTATTTTGCTCCATTCAAAATAATTTTCCATGTAGAAGAGGAATAGCATCTATTTCCACCTTCCCATAGATCATTCCCGTATTTGGCTGTTAGCATCTTATTCAATAAGGATGAGGGATTTGAAATAAAATTGAGATCCAATTTGGCGCTTAAAGGTCCAATTCTATCCAGCACTGATTGCACTCCTCTACCTCCTTTGCATTTCGGTTTGCACATAACATCCCAAGCAACAAAATGAATACCAAAACTTCCATCTCTTTTATTCCATAAAAAATTTCTGCACATCTTATCTATATCTTTTAAAATACTCAAAGGAATAAGAGATAGAGTAGATATAAAAATTGGCAAGGAAAGGAAAGAAGCATTCAGCAGTACAATTTTTCCAGCTAGAGAAATGAACTTGTTTACCCACATATTAATTTTGGCCACAGCTTTGTTAATTAAATAATTGAAGTCTGATTTGACTAATCTTCTTAATACAATCTTAATACCAAGAAAATTCAACTCTTTCTTAACTTTAAACTTCATCATTTTAGATAGAATTCTAATTGAACTTCTAGAAATAGATTTGCTAAAAATCAAAGAAGACTTGCCTGAATTCACCACTTGCCCAGTCCACATGCAGTAATTCTTCATGATTGCAGAAATAGTCTTCAAGCTCATCTTTTTAGCCTCTGAAAAGATGATTATATCATCTGCATACATAAGGTGAGAGATCAAAGGAGCATTTGGAGAAATTCTCATCCAAATATTACCTCCTATCCTTGAAAATTCTTCAGATAAACGTTGGGACAACATGATAAAGAGGTAAGGAGAAAGTGGACATCCTTGTGTAAATCCACATTTAGACTCAATCCAATTTGAGTATTTTCCATTGATCAATATGGAAAATTTCGAATTCATAATACATTCCATAATAAGAAATGAAAATTTTGATGGAAAACAAAACCAATGAAGCACTTGATTGAGAGTAGGCCAACTCATGCTATCATATGCTTGCTCCATATCAACTTTAATAGAAACAAATCCCTTTTTAGATTTGAAAAATATAAATTTATGAAATAGTTCTTGAGCTAGAAGAATTTGATCCAACATAAGTCTCCCTTTTATAAAAGCATATTGAACTTCAGAAATTATCTTTGGAAAAAGATTACTCATTCTATTTAATAGCATGCTGGCCACAATTTTGTATATTGTATTACAAAGACTAATGGGTCTGAAATTAGAAGGAAATACAGGATTTTTTACCTTAAGAATGAGCACCACATTAGTATCTTTCAAATCCGTGCACATAGAACCTATCTTGAAGAACAAATTAATTGCATTCCACATATCATTGTATATAATATGCCAATAAGCTTTGATAAAGGAATAAATAATTCCATCTCTTCCCGGGGCTTTATTAGTACCCAATTTCTTGACAATAGCTTCCAATTCTTCTCTAGAAGATTCTTTATCAAGCATTATATAATCAACATCTTCAATGGCTTTAGAACAAGGAGGCCAATTATTCAAGGAGCAAACTCTACTTCTCCATTTGTTTTTAAAGAAATTCAAAAACACTTCTGTAATTTCCTCCTGATTTTCAATCAACAAGCATGCTTCATTATTAATATGGTTGATCCAATTAATATTTCTCCTTGCTGAAGCAGAAGCATGAAAAAATTTTGAATTACAATCTCCATCTTTGAGCCAACAAGTTTTGGATCTTTGCCTCCACCATGTGCATAAACGTCCAAGTGTTGCATTCAATTCCCGAACCTTGGATCTCAACAGATCAATTTTCATATCAAAAATAATTCCTGCTGATGACTCTTCTTCTTGAAGCTCCAAAATATCATTTTTTAAAAGATTTTTTAACTCAGTTAAGCTTTTATGCTTGGCTTTATTCCAAAAAAATAGAGCTTTTAAGGAACGTCTGAATTTATTATTCAAAATACAGTCTGCATTGCCTCCTGAAGGTTTATTCCAAGCAAACCAGACCACCTAGTGAGAAGCAGGATAAGATAACTAGGTATCTTCAAATCTCAAATTGCAGTTTTTATGAACAATAGGAGAAGAAATCCTTAACATAATAGGATAATGGTCAGATGCAATACGGGCTAGATGTTTAACCACCGCAACTTTCAAGTGATTTAAAGTTGAGTAGTTAATAATGCATCAATCTAATCTTTTTAAGATCCGGGCCTTACCTGATTTATTGTTACACCATGTGAAATTGTGACCAATAAATCTAGTGTCATGAAAATCACAATCTCTCATGAACGAAATCATGTCTTGAGCTCCTTGTGTCAAAGAAAATTTTTTGCCTCCTTTTTTATCATCTTGAGATAAGATGCAATTGAAGTCTCCTCCCATGACCATAGGAAGTTTAGACGTTTTAATTTTCTCCAGATTGTTCCAAATGATTCTTATCTCACCACTATCTATGCTGCCATAGATTGTGGCTATAATCCAAGAAGTTTTGTTTGCAATGTTTAATTCTCCCACTACCATCTGATTAGTTGTTTCAATAAAAGAAAACCTGGCCAAATCCGACCTCCAACAAACCATAATGCCACCAGATAAACCTCTAGCTGGAAATAAGTAGAAATCCCATAAGTCTCCTATAAATCCTTTGAACTCCAAAGAATCTATAGAAGAAATTTTAGTCTCAATAAGACCCACAAAAATTGCATCATTATTCTTTATAATCTCCTTCAAATATTGGGAGGCCTCAGCTTTTCTAGCTCCCCTACAATTCAAGAATATAAATGAGATCATTTTGGAATAGAAGTGGGAAAATAACCACTACCTTTCCTTTTGATCAACTCTCCTTTCCTGAGTTTTGAAGGTAAGCTAACATTGCCCAATGATTTCAATTCCTTTTGAAGTTTGAATTTGATACTAGCTGGAATCCTTGCTGTGATTGGAGTAGAAGATACCTCTTTGCCATCTTCAATACTCTCTCCATTTTTATCAAACTTATCATCTGTTTCTTCATTACAAACAACAGATTGATTGGTAGTATTCATGATATTGAATGAATCTGGAATCATAGTAGACTTGATTCTTGTATCATCAGTTAAAATTTCCAATTCCTGCTGATTTTCTTCATTAGCAATTAAAGACATTGCTTTGGTAGAAACCAGATTTCCCTCTTCATTCACATGTTGCAGTAAGGAGAACATGTTTTTTTTCTTAATAACTTCAGGAATTTCCATATTAATAATTTCTTCTGCTACCAAATCAGCAGAATTGCTGACAGAATTTATTTCAACCTTTTCCACTTCTAGGTTTTTTATTTCTGTTTGAATTATAAGATCAGACTTATGATAGGGAATACCTGAGTTCGCAAGTAATCCATTAGGATTACTTGAGTTCGCAAGCAACCCTTCCCTTCTATAATAATTGAAATAGAAAAAGAATTATTCTTCTCCAAGCAGCCATCCTGAAGACTGTCCAGAATGTTGAAGTTTTTCTTTAAAGCAGTTACAGAACTCTGAATTTCAGAATTACTGTGTGATTCAATTATTTCACCTTCTTCTATGATGGATTGCAACAAAGATGGAGGATCTTCTCGAAGAGTTGTTTTCTATTTAGGAGGATTCTTCCCAAAGGCTTTTTTCTTCTTGAATTTAACTTGAATCCAAGGACCTAATTCATCTTGTCCATTGGAATATCCTTCTTCATGATTCAAAGTTTTTTCAGCAACATTTGGCTTGGGAACAAATGTATTTGAAGAAGGACATTTGTTCTTCAAATGGCCAATTTTACCACAGTGAAAGCAAAGAGAATAAATCTTCTCATATTCTACTTTTTGGAAGGATCTACCATGCTTTCCTTCAATCCAAACACCTCTTGGTAAATTTTTGTCAAGATCAATGCAAACACATACACAAGCATATTCCCTCTTTCCCCATTTAAAAGAATTGCCATCTAGATATAAAGGAGCTCCTATCATAGATGCAATTCTATAAATATTCTTTTCATCCCAGCAGTGTAGAGGTAGACACGACATACGAATCCAAATAGGTGCTGTAAGACCTTTAAGAGATTCAGGGTAGAAAGTGGGGGACCATCTGTCCAAACCTATGATGTTTCCTCCAATGAACCAATGACCTCCTTCAAGTACTTCATCCACAGCATCTGGATTGGTAAAAGAGCATAGGATCCAATCAAGACCCAAGGTAGTAAGATGAAATTTCCCAAATCTGGACCATTGCTTTCGGAGCTCTCTACTGCAGACTAGGAATGGAATATTGCTTCATAGGACTTTGATAACCAATGAGTTTCTCAAAACATGTGAATTAATGTTTTCATTATCTAGATTCATAATAACAGCAATCCCGTCATCAGTAACAGGAGTAGAACTCAAATCATAATTAAGTTTGATGTGCCATGTCTTCATCTAAGCTTTAGGAACACTGTCTGTAGCACCATATTCTGAATTCTTCCACACCATTAGATTTCTGATTCAAATCTGCGTTAGATTTCATAAGGCTAGGAGTACTGTAAGCAGGAAGATTCAAAATAAGTTTGCCTTTGCCTACCATAAATTCAACATTCTTCTTCACAGGAGATTCTCTTACCTCTATGATAATCAGAGGTCTTGCAGAATTATTGAAATGAACGATATCTTCAACCAAGTGCGGGATCGAATCATCAACTATCCTGATTTGTTCCTCCAAACATTCAGTAATGTTAGACACGCCGATTGATGATCGGCGGTCCTCCTCCATCATCGCTAAGAGCCGGCGGTGGAGGTAGCAGAAAAATCGGGAATTGAAAATTCAAAAAAATCTGAACCCTAGTTCGTTAACTAGGGCCTGAAACTTCTAAAATTTATAATTTTTCCTAGAAAACTTCAAAAAAAGAAAAATTAGAGTCTAATTACTCCTTATAAGGTCTAATATTTAATTAAAATATTGAAACCTTAAAATCTAACTTATTTCTAAAAGTGACCTTTTAGACCCCCTTAACTTAGCTAGTAGGCTGACCCTGGACATTCTAAAATTTATTAATCCAACTTAAACTTCAAAGAGAAATACCCTAAGTTTCAAAACTGATCAAACAACTAAATTAACTAAAATGAATTCTAAAGTATTAATACTTAAACTCCAATTAAACTTCCCCCTTCAGCCTTGAACAATTCAGAACAAAAATAACTTGAACTAATTACTCGATATATGACATATCCAAAGCCACACAAGCCTTCTACACACACATAGAATTGTTCGCTAGTGCACCACTTCTAACTCTAGGATAGGCCAGTGTTTTACTTTTCTACTTCTATGATGGCTCTTGCATATGACACGTGTGCTGGTTGACTTAATTTGTTGTGATGGTTTATTTTATTATTTTACTTCCTTTATTTGTGATGTGATTGTGCATTAGATCTGCCACGAATTTAGTGATGATTTATACTAACTCAATCTTATGTAGGTGGAAATACGCATACATGGAATTGATTAAAGGGGGGAAAAATAATTATGCTTTAAAACTAACAATGTTTTTTACAAATACTTTACAAATTGTTAAGTCTTCCTTTAAATTAAAAGAGCATGGCCAAGTGTGGCTGTGAATTTGAGCATTTAAAATTTTCTTAATATATATAACTGCATGGGATGCCAAATGAACTATGGATTATTAGGATAATCTTCCAGGTTGAGTTTGAGTCTAGATTTTTCTTTTTCATAATGTAATTTGATGTAATGTATCAAATTGTGAAAGTATTTTAAAAGAGAGTCATTTCAAACACCAGGTACCCAAAGGGAAAAAGAAAGGACCTTCAAAAGAAATTTCTTTTTCATTTGGGTAACAATCTGGAGGACGAACCCTACAAATCCTATAGGAAGATGATCCATTAAAGGCATGAAGATGAAGAGTTGAAGACAAAATGTCTTGCTTTTAAGTCGTACATCATTCAGTATGATTAGAATCCATGATATTGTTCATAGGGCCTGGCTACCATAACTTTTCTGCACACTCTAGTTGTACTTATATGATACTTTCCATGGACTTTGGACTATTTCTTACTATGGTTTTATTTATATTGATTTATTTACTTTGATTTGCGTAGTAAAAATTGTCTATTTTTTATAGGTTTCTTTTTTGCATGTGTATGGCCTGATTTCTCTAGGCTCTCTAAGGACTAAAATTTTTATGCTCGCATCTAAGCTTTAATATTTTAAGAATTAAATAATATAGAAACATAAGGATCTAGAAACTAGCCTAAATTGTTTGGAGTCGCATGCATATTAAAGCATTTTCTCCCTTCATCTTTAAGACACTTCCCCGCTTGCTGGTAGAGTCTAGATAATCCACCTATGAGGATGAGGTGCTGAATCTATAGAAGTCTAGTATTTTATAAAAAATTATTTTTAAGCCTTTTTAGAAACTCATGCATATCTAATTTTAAGGCCTTTTAACTAGCATGCATTGCATTAGAAACTAATTAAATTAAAATTTTAATTAGAATAGCTTTTGGAGCATTCACCCTATATAAGTCCAAGGCCAATTAGAAAACTCTCTAGACGTCGTCCTTACTTCCAAAAAATAAGGTTCCAACCCATCTATCATAAAGAATGTAAAACATAGATTTTATATGCTTAGAGGGTTAGCTGGCTTTCCTTTTCAGGCAGGATATCAGCCCAAGATGTATGTGCTAGGACACAGGTGTTAGTGTTGAGTAGAATAATAAACCCACTTTAGATTTATGGTTCAAGACTACTACATTCGGTGTCTCATAGTATGCCTCATCGGTGGGTAATAAGTCCCCTATTCTTCAGGGGCTATAAAGCCTACCTATACACATCACATAGATAATTCCATCTCCAACCTTCTCTCTTGTATGCTTTGAACAGATCTCTTATTTATTTTCTCCATTTTTTTCTCACTACCTTAGTCCCTCTGGGTGTTAGTGTGAGCCGTGTATGTTGACTAAGCCAAATTAAACATTTCTTTCTCTTTGAGTAGGACTTCCTAGTCTCCTCCCTACGTGATAATCTTATTTGAGAGGATAATGTAGAATCCTTAATCGAGAGTCTTACCAGGCATCGACTTGAGATGTAATTATCCTAGGGGGCTTACGCCCATGGGAAATCAAATTCTACAATTAAATAAACCCCACTCGAGCTGATGTATCGGGTAGGGGAAACCTGTTCTTTCAATCAGGTCATGCATATTATTACTCATTATGGTGCATTGGCAGGAGTAATTATCCATAATGGTTAATTGCATATATGATCTAATCTTCCCTTTCATTGGCCCTCTAACAAAGAGCAAGAAGGGTTGTGATCTTCTCATCCTTCGAGTTGGTGCGGTCATATACCCTTTGCACTTTGTCCCCCACTGAGTGGTACCATTTTGGAGGTCCACACAAACATCTTTATCAACCTGCGGAGGAATATTCACAATATTGTTAAGAATATTTTCAGGAACAACTTCATTCAAAATCTCCACATTCCACTAATTTCCATTAGAAATAAAGTATTTAATTAAATAATTGGAAATAGATATAGTATTTAATAAATTATCAATGGAATAATTGTCAATCCATAAGACATTATAGAATTATTGGGGAATGAGTCCCCAACCTTTCTTTTGTTTCTCCCTCAATCTTCCTGCACCTTGGCTCCGATTTTATAGGTCCTAAGCCTTTGAGCTGCTTAGACCCTCTCTTCTTTACTTTACTAGAATCTTATTCTGTGTTATTAACATTACTCATATTTGTTTCTGCGCCTTTCTATGAACCTTCATTACCTTTGCTTACTTCAAACAGAGGAGCTTCATTGTTACTTATAGCTTCAAGATTTTTGCATACAATTTCCCCTTCCTCAATCTCAAAATTTAAAATTTCAAATTGGTTTTTTGTGCTAGGAAAGTAGTTAGTTTTAGGCACATAATTACCTTTGTCTTCCAGGATTCCTCCAGCTTTTGTTCCTTCCATTTTCTGGGAAAGATCTATTTGTTCTTCTATTCTTTCTTTAACAATTTTGTCTTCAATGACTACTTCAACTGCAGATTGCTCAGCTTTATCATTTATCTTCAATGAATTTTTCCCTTCAACTGCCTTGTTTTCTTCTCTTGGGAGAGGCCGAGTCCAAGTGTATTTGGACTTATTATTTATGTAATTTTTCTTTCCATAATTAACATGGATCCATGGTCCATAACATTCTCTTTCATTTTCCACCTTTAAATCCTCTTTATGTCCGACATATTTAGATTGAGATATGCCAACATTATTGATAGGAGCTGCAGGAATTGCTTTGACAGAGCTTTCTGGATAGTTTTTACCCAAGTGGCCAATTCTACCACAATTGAAACAAATAGTTGGAATCTCTCATATTCTACTCTCTGATAGAATTTCCCCAATAAGCCTTAGACCTAGATTCCCATAAGAAGCTTCTCTTCTAGTTTGATTCTAACACAAACTCGGCCAAACTCGCTTCTTCTCCATTGAAACATGTTTTCATCTATCAAACATGGAGTTCCAATCTTGGAAGCAATTCTACAAACATTGATTTTGTCCCAACTTTGCAATGGAAGGTTTGGTAATCTAATCCAAACCGGAGCTGTTAATCCTTTGAGAGAAGAAGGTTGGAATGTAGGAGACCATTTGTCCAATCCTATAATATTCCCATTCACATACCAAGGGCCATTTGACAACACAGATTCCATGGCAATGGGGTCTTCAAAGGCACATAGAACCCATCCCATGCCAAGTAAAGTCATGTGAAATCTTTCAAATTGATTCCACCGTCTTCTCAAATCCATCCCGATTACATGATAAGGAACATTTTCACCAAATACTTTAACCTCCACAGATTTCTTAAGGTTGTCAGTTTTTTCAACTTCAATTTGTTGATGTAGCTTCACTATACCATCTTCAGAGAAATTATCCCTATAGTCAAAATCAATTTTTTTGAAGTTTGTCTTTTTGTTCCAGACATTTACATTTTGTTCTTTAACTGGAAGAATGGAAACCACATTATCACAGTTTCCCAGCTCAGCAGAGATACATTCACGTACCTTTTCAGAATTTCCTTTGCTTTGCATCACTTCATTAATATTCCCATCTTCTTTGGCTTTAAAGAAAATTGAATCTTCTTCTTCTTTAGAGGAGGAGCCATCGTCAATATTAGTTTTCTCAATTCCAAGAGCGGAAACAGCAATTCTATTAGAATTCATAAATTTTCCTTTTAATTCTTCAACAGCAACATTCCTGAATAAATTGCGATCTTTGACATCTTCTTTATGAAAACAGGGCAAATTGTTGAACAACAGAGATTCCGACAATACCTTCTTCCCTTTTCCAGTATAAGAGTCTTGCTTCTTTTGGAGGAACAAACCCTCCATCATTAATCACCAACGGTTTGCTCAGATTAGTTCTCAGTTTAGCATCAAGATCAAACATCAGACGCGCGTCTCCAAAGGAAGGGGAGACGAGGTGAGATTACTTCGCAGAAGGATCCTAACAGCATTGGATGAAGAGCTCCGTCCATCTCCGACTCCGGTCGAAGGCGGTCGATGACCTTCCACCACCATCGGCGGTGAGAGCGGATTGCGGGCAAACAACAATTCAAAAATGACGAATTCTTTCTCTTTATAAAATGGGTGTTTATCTCTCTAGAAAATGGATGTTGAAAAAACAACCAAAAAGCTCCTATCCATCTATTAGAGGTGGTTATATTAACCGCTTCTCTTAGAAGAGTCCCTAGAGCATCTGACTAAAGGCAGGATAAATCATTAAAAAAATGTGTACAGTTACTGACTGCAAACCGCGTGCCTCTTGGTTATCAAGATTTCATCCTTATGTCAAAATGATATATCTCTATTGATATTACGGGTTTTGACAAATAAATTATTCCTAGCAACATGTAGCGGTGCTGCAGATTGTGAAGACTTTCAAAACTGAGAAGACTTTGCTAGGGAATAGGATGAAACATTTTCGTCGCACGGAATTGCGGTATAGGTAAATTTCCAAGTGGCTTAAGTAAAGAGTCCTATTGTAGCTAAAAATGTTGAGCATAACACTCTTGCTCTATTATGCCATATCCTCGACAATTTGATTGATAATGATTTTTTGAGGAATTTATTGAAACTCACAATTCTTTTTGATTTGTGATGGAAAAACATGGAAGTTATAGTCCCATTGAAGTTCTTAATTTGTTATTCATGGAATATATAATGGTGAGGCAATGAGTAAGAAGGACATCTATTCATCCGTATGCATGGCAAAGTGTGTGTTGGTAATTGATGGGATACTAGTTAATATAATTGAGGCAAAAAACTTCAACAGCTTTTGTAATGCTACTCCGTCAGAAAGTATTATATGTCAAAATTTAAAAAAATCCAACCGTTCGGCGCGGATGTCAAGTGCTTTTCGGCCTAATTTTCAACCTAAAAAATTTAAATTGGATATTTTTAAAGTCCACATAACAGCTTTTTGGTGTTACATACTCAATATAAATACTTTTGGAGCAATTCAGGACCTCTAGGCCCAAGAACAGATTATTCTTGTGTTTAAAATTTGTCAAAAATTTCACAAAAGCTGTGACACAAATTTTCAGACTAAGCAAGATTCGAAATCCAAAATAGGGGGACAACTGATATATCATCAAAAAATTATCTTGATCGGACACCAATCTTGAAGTAAAATCAAGTTGGAAACTTAAAAAAATTAATTCATAGACCATCTCAATTTTGATTTCAGCAAACTTATAGTCGAATTGCGTGTCTCAGAAATATAAAATCAACGAAACCAAATTCAACTCAATCCAAGCCCAGATGATTCCAAATCAAGGACCCAAAGCACTATTGGAAGGTTCAAACTATAATTTGGATTACCAAATAATTTCCAATCGTGACATGCTTATGGTTGAATCGAGCAGCTCAACGAGACGAATCCAACGAGCCCAACATAAGGAATTTTGACATCATTAGAAATTTAAATTTTCAGTAAATAGTCCATGATCAAGGGATTCAATATCGACCGCCCATCCAAACAACTCCCAATTTTCCCATGATCTTCTCCTTATTTATTGGTCATGCCACTCTTAGAAAACTATATATAGAACTCTCATTCCACATAGAGAAGAGCCACAAAAAATGGGTGGGGGGAAGAAAGAGGCCCAAGCAAGAAGAGAAGAAAAGGAAGCAAGGCAGAGAAGGAAGCGACTCCTACTCGACCACCACCGGAAAATCACCCAGCAGCCGACCGATGCTGGACCTCTGCTCGATCACCAACTTACATCGAAATTAAGCAAGGAAGGAAGAAGAGAAGGAAGAAAAGAGAGAGAACTCTCTTGTCACTAGACTCTTTCTCAACCACCGGCGGACTTCCACTCGATACGTAGCCTACCGATGCCAGAGTTCTGCCCGAATGCCATTTAACAGCAGAGTTTTGCCTGGTCACTAGCTGACGTCGAACTTTTACCCGATGCCACACCTCCACTTGTCTCCAGATTTCTACATGTCATCTACCTCTTGCCAGAGTTCTGCCCATCACCGAACTTTCACTAGACTTCTATCTGACTTCAGACTTCTGTCCATCGACAAACTTCTACCCAACACGAGACTTGCACCTATCGTCGGATTCC
Source organism: Dendrobium catenatum (assembly GCF_001605985.2). NCBI lineage: Eukaryota > Viridiplantae > Streptophyta > Magnoliopsida > Asparagales > Orchidaceae > Dendrobium > Dendrobium catenatum. Next base: position 15,188 of record NW_021469140.1, on the reverse strand, counting down.
TATCCAACACCAGACTTCTGCCCGTCACTGGATTCCTAGCCAATGTTGGACTTTCGCCAATCGCCGGATTCTTGGAGGACGCCAGATTTCTGCCCGTCATCAGAATTCCATCAGACTTGTACTCATTGCCGGACTTCTATTCGTTGTCGGACTTCTACCAGTCACCGAACATGTGTTGAAATTCTATCCGACACTGGAACTATGTCCATCACTGGAATTAATGTAGTCCATCTGATCTCGATCACCAGACAACAAACTTTGTGCCCTCCGACGCCCGTCGACTATAGTTTGCTACCTTCCTTTCGACCTCCATTGTCAGAAAATAGTCTTTATGACATCCATTGCCCAATGAATTTGGTCCTTTTGACTTATGTCATCCAGTGACTAAGGTCTTTTCAACCTCCATTTCCTGTTGACTACAGTCCTTTCGACTTACGTTGCCCACTGACTAGTCCTTTTGACCTCTATTTCCCGCTGACTATGGTCTTTCTGACTTACGTCACCCATCGACTATAGTCCTTCCAACCTCTGTCGCCCGCCGACTATGTACATTTTGACTTACATCGCCCATCGACTAGGGTCCTTCCTACCAAACAAACACATTAACATTGTTCTTTGTATTCCCACCATGTAATGTAGTATCTAGGATATACATCAAGTTAAGGCCTTCCACCAAGGAATGGCCTCATTTGTAATTAATTGCAAATATTAGTGGATTCATTCAAATTGGGCTACGACCCATGGTTTTTCCCCCTTTTCAGGGGATTTCCACATAAAAATTTTGATGTCTCTATAAATGATGCACTTTCTCTTTTTATTTGATTGCGTGTTGGATCTTCGTATAATACTTAGACGCTGATTTTATAATTCTCTACCGCCGCAAAATATTGCAGGACATAATAGGTTTGATTCCTATTATGCAACCATTGTTACATTCATAGATAATGATAATTATATTTGAGCCTAATGCAATTAAACAATCAATAAGAATATTAATTTCAGGATGAAATACATTTTTTATTTTAATAAGAGAAGAGCTCATTAAAATAATTGTAAATTTACAGCTAAATAAATGAAAAGGCCTTACTGATCAACAGTTAACATTTATCATTTTTTTTCAAAATCTAATGAAACCATACAAGAAGGTTAAAGACCACATAGCACTCCCAAAAAAACAAATCTTAGAATAAAAATTCCATCTTTTGCCGATCCATTGTGCACCATATCTAGCTTTTGTGGGTCAATAACATCAATATTAGATGATGATGATAAGGCATCGGCGATGCAAAAAATGTCAATGATCAAATATGTTATCTTAACAAACTCTGCTACATTTATTGAGAGATTATTCTTCTTGAAGACCTTTCTTATGACCAAGATAAAATCATGTTGGTTTAAAGATTACATGCGCCATATTTAATCTTTGTACTCAATAATAAATATATAATACATTATACAATAAATAAATAAATAAATATTGATTATGATTTCATATATTATCATAATTACTTGTTAAATGTATAATAATCTACTGCAATAATAAATTTGCATAATTGACAATATAATATTGGAGAAGTTTTGATCAGTGAAATGTGATAGTCCATAATCTTAATGATATAAAGGCTATGTATGTTTTATTCTGGCCCTATTTTTTTATATGGATGTGGGGGGGAATCAAGCACCACTTGTTGAATTTGGGTATTGGATGAGGTTATTGTATCTTTTTTTTTCTTTTATAGCCCCACTTGTTGTATGTTGGAGCGGGAGGTTAAAGAGAGCTATATGTGAAAGTATTGTTAGAAGCATGTATCAGGACCTATGCATTACATTCATGCACTGTATATCTTGATAATCTAATGAATTAAGTACAAATTATATTTTGTGCAAATTTTGGTAACTTTAAAATTCATTTATAAATTTTGAAGAAATAAGAATGTTAAGTTCAACTAAGATTCAAATAGACAACATTTTCTGACATCTTTAATATCTATATGAAGGTTATCAGTGAAAGTACAAGTAATAATACTGAACTCAAATACATTCTAATAATCCAAATAATGTATTCTTTGCTAGTACTTAGTACATGCTTTATCATCAACTAAACTTTTGAATATATTATTATTAGTACACAAAAATAATTTTGATATCTACGTTGACCTCAATTTTGTATGAGGTCATCAGGGCTTGTCTAAACTCATGCTTGGAGATCCTAGGATTGGTAGTTATTCACTTGTAAATCATAGAGATACCAATCAAGTTTCAATCCATCCTTTAATTCAATTTCCATTCTATACTTCTATCATGTCTACAATCATAATCTAATATGATTTCCAATCAAATATTGGTCTTATCCAATCAACCCCAGTCATTTATCTAACTCTGATTAATTTGGATATTCCTAATCTTACCAAATCAAACCCATAATCTAGCTCAAGCCCAGAATTCAAATTTAAAACCTAAGGCCAAAAGCCTAATTCTTGAAGCATATTATAAGTGAATTTTCTATCACTTAGAATCCATGTCAAATGACCTTTTATTCATGATATGTCAATTACATATTAACCTGACATGTGTCTAACATCAAACTTCCAAATTTGAGCTCATTTTGAGGTTTCTAGCCCGAAAAACTAAATCTATTTTTAAAGGCTGTAAAACCTTTGATTATTTACGACCAATGCTAATAGACCAACCCGTTAATGATTTTGACCCTGAGGCTTCTCCCAAGGCCTTTAACCATATCCATAACCTTTGTTATGTTATGTTGACCAGAAAACTGCACTTTGATGGACCTAGTTTGATCCAGAGTTAACTAGATGTCAAAATGAGCACAGTGCCCTTTAAAGGGAGATTTTTGGACATTTGACCAAAACTTAACATGTTTAAATCTCTTTACCCCTTGAAACAGCTTAAATTAAGTCCAAAATATCATTTGAGATCTATTTGACCCAAACTAAAGCTTTGAGTTGACCTGGTTGACCAAGTATACTATGGTTGACCAAAATATCCCTTAAGGGTCCAACTACCATTTTGATAATATGATCCCTCCAGTCCATGGAAAAGCCTTCACTGGTCTCCAAACATCAATCCAAGCTTATTAAGCCTAACCCATTCCCCTAGGTCTACCTTGGTTGACCAGGCCAACCATGAGCTATAAGTTCACTTAGTTTAATCCAAATTCACTCAAACTTCTTTGAACATGTCCCCTTATGGTTTGGACCTCACTGGTATGTTGACCCACTCAATAATTAACTTGGTTAACATAGTCAATGCCTCATCAAAACTAGTCTTATTTGGGCCAAATCTCTTTATTCATTCAAACAAGACCCACCCAATCTCGTCGAACTTCCAATCCCACTACAAGGCTTGATCCAAATGCTCCCTAACCAATCATGAGTCAAACTCCATTAAATTTGACCTAATTCAACTTAGAAAATTGGTCAACTCAAAATCCTTAGTCAAACCCCATGTTATATGCTCTCACTCACTCTTATAATAGCTCTAACTCTTTGACTCCTCCTACACTTTCTCCAAACATTTCTCTACTTTCCTTAGATGCCATACTATCAGCTTTGACTTAGTTGATTGGTCAAACTAGTCAACAAGTCATTTAAATTCTTTTTGAATGGTCAACCTCCCCTCTAACCTTCAAATTTATTGCCCAAGTCCTAGGGATCTATTCAAGTAGCAAGTGACTACCTCCTATCTTCCACCTAAGCAACATTAACTGCATGACCAGTCAAAGAGTAAACTTAAGGCCTTTAAACCCTTTCAAATAGTTAAACCCTTTCCTTCCTTTAGATCCTTCTCAAATACTGTTCTTAAGTCTTCAAAAATTGAGCTAAATCTCCCATAAGAGCTCCTATTCCGAGCCAAAGCTCTAGTTTTGCTTAAAAAGGAAATGTGGCCCCCTTCCCAAAGGAATCTAATGTAAATGAGGCCATTTTATCCTTTCCCTCTACCACCCAATGACCTAGGACACTTGTCCCTCATCCAAGGGAGACTTCTGATCGATTAAGATTGCTCATTTACCTCCAGGACATTTGAATATGATAAAAGACTCATTTTGAGCCTTATTCCACACTTAGCTTCATCTCTCCACTCTATCCCTCTCCAGCTGGCCTCTCATTTCATTTTGCTCCTCCCAGAGCTCCTCTCCCTTTCCACTACAAAATCCAAGTGGTTGCATGTTACCGGCGATGATTTCTCTAGCGAACTAACCACCCATTATGCTCCATCCTCTTAGCCATCGATTTAGAAATTTTTGGCCATAAATTTATACAGGAGTCCTATACAAGGACAATCCACAAGCTTAAAAAACCAAATAGTTCCTAAATCCACCGATTGGATCAAGGTAAAAGTCCGACCCTAGCTTTAATCACTTAGATTAAAATAGCTTTTTTAAAAGCTTGTTTAAACCAAACAAACACTACCCTATGAATGCTTTATAGGCTAGCTCTGGTTAAAATTTCATCTTGTTTAACAGAGCCGATTTAGAGAATGCATCCTTTTTAATTTTAGGGTTAAATATGCAGTCTACATCCCCTATACATTTTTTTAGCCAGTGATTATTTGATCAATGAGTCTTTTTTTTTATCATCTAATATTACTGCGGATTTGATCCCATGGTCCTATTTTCATGTGGCTTTATTTAAGCGGTTTAATCCAAACTGTGGGTGATCTAACAACTTCCATAATGTGCTGACTCATATTAGTGATGTGTTAGTGTTTCACCATGTCCCAACAATCAATTCCAATGATTTCTGCAGTGCAATAATTGGTAATTAATGCCCACAATTTTGAACCAATGGATGAGATTCTGCCTTGTTTGTATTCGATCCCGTGGTTCTGATCTGACGCTCGGGATATCACCATATAGGTTGCTGCCATTTGTTTTAAACTTAATAAATTAAATTTTTTAATATTTTTAAATGTAATTAACTTCCTAAAATAATAAAAAATTATTTTTAATAATTTTGGGCTCTATGGATTTAAAAAAATGAGCTCTTTATTTTAAAAATAAAATTAGATTATTTTGAATGAAAGTTTAACAACTATTCAAGGTTTTAAAAAGAGTTTATTTTTATTTTAATTAAATATTTATTAATCATTTTGACCCAAAATTTTGCAAGGGATGTTGGGACCCTATCCTTAACATCCTCTAATTTTTTAAGGGTCATTTGAATTAAATGTAATTAGTTAATGATTTACTATGATTACATTTTACATTTATGTCAATTGTCTTAACCCTCAATAGAACATTTAAATGGAGCATGACTAATGATTTTTATCAATCAGGGAAATTGTAATTCTATAGGTCATTTGCATATAATTCCCTTTTTTATTTTATGTTTGCATATTTCATGGTTAGCACTTGTCTTGCACTTTCATTTGATTGATGAAACCCATGATAAATGCCTCATTTGTTATGGTATGTGGAGAGTAGCATCATGGGGAAGTGTTTCTCCAAATGAATAGCTATGTATTTGGGTCATGGGTTAACCCAAACATTTGGAAACTCACCTAATCAAATTAACTTAGATTTAGGTCAAATTTTTATTATTGATATTTTTCATGGTGTATCTGTTTGTATGCTTGTGCTAAGGGTTAGAAACCTCCCATTTTGATCCCATTCAATCTAGTGACAATCTCTGGACAAGAATTAAGGACAAATTTTTAGTAGTGTTAGGAAAACCATAGGAGTTTAGCTATGCATCCAATATGGGTGGGATTCACAACACTTAAACATTGTGACAACAACTATCCTAGGCTAGGATTTTGCTAATTTATGAAGTCATTAAGCTAAAGATTCACTAATCCAAAATCAACCCTTAATTAGACCTAGTATTTCAAAATTCATAATAAATTCAATTTAAGTCCAAATAATTGGTATAATACATAAGAATGTTCATGATTAAACCTCCAAAAAAAAATATTAAAAGTCCCATCAAATCATCTTTAATTTAAATTTAATTTAATTCATAAGAAAATTTTATAACTAATTCATCAAATTAATTAGAAATATTAAAAATAACTCCGAAAAATTTCTAAATGCTTGTAAACATCCCCTTAGGTCATTCCTGACCATTGGGGGTGATTCCAAGAGGTTTGAGACTTATTTGGATTGAAATTTAAAAATCACCTTAATTAGGCAATTTTAGAAAATTCAAAAGATATCCAAACTTTGAAAAACCACCAAAAAATTCTAGAAAAATCCAAGTTAATTAAACTCATTTACATTCAAACATAATTAAAATCTAGTATTTTATAAAAATGTAAAATCTCCAAAATTAAGTTAAAGTCAAAAAGTCAACTTTCCAATCAATCGTAGTTCGAAGCTAGGTTTAAACTTAAAAAAATCATAACTTTTTATAGAATTCTCCAAACCTAGCAAACTAATTGTCTAATTGCTCATCTTAATGTCTTATATTTATTAAAAATCTAAAACTTTTAAAATTAACTTTATTGTAAAAAAGTCAACTTTTGGCCCCCTTAAATAATGCGTTTAAATTATTCAAATAATTCCAAAAATTTAATAATTGGTTAAAATTTTATAAAACACTAAATTTTTTAATAAAACAAATTAACCAATATTTTAATACATAACTACCACTCCAAAGATGAAGTTTTTAGGATGGGCTACATCGGGATACAGGGCTAAGTGTCTTTAGGAGGCCTAGTTCCTCGATCTTGATGGCATAACATCACGAATATATTCAAAGAAGTGTAAAAATTTAAAGTTAAATAACTCTTAATTTTTTAAATAAACTAAACTTTTTAATCTGACTACATGAACCAAGTTTTTAGGATGGACTAGTTAAGTCTGTGAGGCTCGTGTCCTAACAAGGCCTGATTCCTCGAGCTAGATGATGCAACATCACGAACCGATTAATGAAAAAACTAAATTATTTTAATCCCTAAAACTGAAAACTAATCAAATTAATTAAAATCTATTACTCCTCTAATTTCTAACTAATCAAATTTATTTAATCAATCAACCTAAAAGATGTATTCCAAAACAAACCTTAACACATTAATATTTTAACTCTAACCAAAATTTCTTTGTTGACCTTTAACAAACCTGAACATCAGAAAACATTCAACAAATTACCTAGCTTAGGATCTATCCCAGCCAATCAACCTTCTCACATACTTTAGATGGTTTTCTAGGACAATCATCTATAACCAAGGTTAGGCCAGTGTTTACTTTATCCTTGTGTGCCAAGTTTTTTGAGATTTCATTGTATGTTGTGATTGAAATTTGATTGATGAGTGTTTTTATTTACTTTTACTAAACTCTATGAATTGATGTGATGGGTAATAGTTTATTCTTAAGTGTGGACTATTTCGGTTGCTTACTGAGTTTTCTGCATGTGGCCATGCTGTTACAGGGCAATAACAAAGGGGGCTAAAATTTAATAATTATACGACTGCTACATGTGTTTCATCTTGCTTAGCCCCCAAATAAATAAGAGCATGGATCATTTTGATTTACTTTACTATACATATATAAACTGTTGGGATGTGTTTTAACTTTCTTAAATGCTTAGGATAACCTAGCAGGAGAGTCTAGATTTTTATTTTTATATCAATATAATTTATTTAAAAGTTAAGAGTTGTGAAAGTTGTTCTTTGAGTTGGGATATAGGTATCAAAAATTGGATTCCAAAGAGGAAAGGATACACCTCAAGGGGATAGTCCTTTTGCATTTGGAAGCCCAATTTTGGATTACTTTTTATGCCTGAAGGGGAAAAGAATAACCTCCCCTTCAGGGGAAGAGTTTTATTTTTCATTTGGGTATCCAAGCATAATAAATCCAAGAAGCCTGAAGAGGAGAAGATCGAGGAATTGAAGATAGGGAGTATCCCACTTAAAGTCAATTGTGTCTGTCCTAGGATTATAATTTGGGTTTGTATTTAGTGGTGCTCGACCATTTTTAATTTTGGTAAATTTGGGTGATAATAATTGGTGAATTTGCCTATAGGCATTACTTTAAGGAATTAATTTAATTGATTGATGTGTTTGATTTGATTTGATTGCCTACAGGATTTTGTATACTTTTCCTAACTTTTTGGTGTTTGTATGTCATTTTTTTATTTTATCCTGGATACGAGGAGGCTCGTAAGGGTATTCTTAAGAACTTTTTCAACTTAAATCAAATTAAAACATTTATCTCATATAGAAACTCTAACAATCTAAGAAGAAAGCCTAGGACCTCTTGGAGTTTGCATAAAGCAAATTTTACCTTTTCTTCCTTGTGAGGCACCTCCGCTCTTATGGGTTCTGGTAGACCACTTTGCCTTTAAAGGTGTGGATTTATCAAGGGGATATTGTGCAAACTCCAAGAAAAAATATTTTCAAGCCTTTTTAAAATTGTTACATATTCATTTTAGGCATTTAATCGAGTGCATCAGCATTCATTGCATTAGAAATCAATTAAAAGAGTAACTTTTAATTGTATTTGTCTTAAGCAATTTCACCCCACATAAGTTAAGGGATAAACTAGGATATGCTCTATATGTGAGTCCCAATTTTAAAAATAACTTTAATAACAATATCTCTACCACTCTTTCATATAGACCAGACTTATGGATTTTAAATCAGTAAGGAGGTTAGCTGGTTCCCCAATCAGGCCAAGGTAAGTCCATATTTTGCACTACATTAGTTAGGTTTGGGCCACCATCGCTTGGTACCCAAAATAGATTTAGGATCCGGGGAAGATTTTGAATTATAATGCCCCAACCTCCAAGAATACAATCCTAAATTTCTAATAAATCAATCAACTGAAATTAAAATTTCTCTCAATCCAAAATTTAAAGCACCACCCCTTTAGATTAAGTTGGGGCACTTCCGAATTATTTCAAAATCTCCAAGTTCCTCCCACCCTTCCTTTGACTACGAAAATAAGTGTTCCAACTTGATCTATTTCCTGTTCAAATTTTGGTTCCAACTCCATTAATATCCCTCCTAGAATTTTTTGAATCAAAATTTGCCATTATTTTAATTGAGAGTTTTCATACAAAATTTTAATTTCCTATGATGTAATTAACTATGAGGTCTTGCGCTCATAGAAGATTTAGAACCCATGTCAATTTTTCAAAACTCAATTATTATTTCTTTGGCGAAATCAAACTTATAATGATCGTTATCATCATAATCGCATGATTTCTAACATATAATATATTTTTTTCTTAGGGGAGATATATCATGTGTTAACTTAAATTCAAATATAAAACTAATGATCACTTCTCTTAATTTTATTATAATTTAATATTTGATTAAACTTCATTTTAACCCTGCAGGATCATATGCGATTCTCCCCTAAATAAGGCTACGACATTCTAGAGAAAATTTATAAATTTGGGTCTGAACCCGTTAGATGATTTTATCCCCCCTTTCCAAGGTGGTAGATTATCCCTATTGGTCTTTTCAACTTTAGAATTGAAATTAAAATTTAATTCCCAATTTTCCAAAAAAAAAATATTTAGATTTATTTTGCACCTTGCAAGGAAAATCCTATTTTCAAAACACCTATAATTTGTGTTGAGAATGTGATATAAGTCTTTTGAGTAAGTGATGATCACTTTATTATATTTATCTAGTATTTTAAAAAATGGGAAGGGCTTAATGGAGTAGGATGATATAAGGATGAGATAGTATGATTTAAGGCATTTGAGGTATTCCTTTGTATTTCATTTTTAATTATGTTGATGTAGGTTTGCATGAAAATTGGATTATTATATATGAGTTTTGAGAAATCAAATTTGGATGATGTTTAGACTTAGAGGAAGAGAAGGAGAGCTTTGGGAGAGAATAACGGGTGAGATTCTTGTGAGGGGGAGTTGTGAGGGATTCACAAAGGTTACTCCAAGCAATAGTTCCATTGACTTCTTCAAGCTGCTTTCTTGATTCCTTGGTGGCTCTGGTGAGATATTCTTTAGTATCATAATTCATGTTCTTTAGCTACTCTAGGTGGGATAAAAAGGATTCAAGTTCTCTGCCTACTCCAAAAGGGAGTAAGGAATTCAAAGTACTCTGCCTGACTGTGTCGATGGAAGATATTTTTGTAAGGGCTTTTCTACCTAGCTTTAGGGGCTAAAGGAGATACACTAAACGGTTTAGTGCAATACTTGGATGAGGCCTCCAGGGAGTGGATGTAAGTCGAATTTGACCGAACCATTATAAAATCTAGTATGTTTATTCTTTTACTTCTATGCTTATCAATTTTCACACTCATTTATAATTTCAGTGTGGTTAATTTTTTTAATTATTATGATAATCTAATTTTGCATTGTGTGATAATCTTTTTTTTTTTTGATATTTAAAAAGATAAAAAGACTTTTTTTCCTTAAGTAATTTTTAAAATAACCAATTCACCCCTCTTGGTTAGCCTCAGACTTGTTATTAAAGGTTTAACAACCTTCATGGACTTTCAAGTGGTATCAAAGTGGATTCAAAAACTAAGTTTTAAATAACTTTTGAAAAATGGTTTATGGCTAACTTTGAAAATTATAATACCAACGAAGGATATTCAATCACATGACTAGCATTATTTGATAACATTCCTTTTCACTTTTGGAAAATTTGCATGTCTACCTTTTTGTTATATATAGATTATAACAAGTGAATGTTTGTTTAGGAAGAATATTCTTCACCTTCACATTTAAATAATGGCATTAAAACCAAACTGCCTTTTTTTGAATGAAGCATAGAAGATAAAAACTTAGCCTAACTGAATGCTAAATGTTTAAACTACTTTTATCTGCATTTAAATCTAAAGATTATATGCATGTATCTACCTGCACAGCTGGAAAAAAAAATTGGGATAAATTATGCATATCTTATGAAGGAACAAATGAAGTGAAACTATATAGGTTAAATATTCTACTCCATTATTATGAACTCTTTCATATGAAACCTAGTGAATCAAATTTTGAAATGTATACCAAGTTCATTCATATTGTTTCTTCCTTGTATGATTTATGAAGAGAACTTACCAACTATGAAAGAAATAACAAAATCTTACATTGCATACCTACTTCCTATGATGCAAAAAATATTGCTATTTCTGAATCAAAATATCTGAATGTTTACTCTTTTGATAACTACTTGGATCACTCATTTCCTATAAGTGAGGAGTGAGTCAACGATAGCTTGATGCACTTGAAAAGAGAAAAGAGAAAACTATAGCCTTAAAGGCTAATAATTTTGATAGTAATAATTCTGCTCCTGAGGTTGATGATTACATAACATTGATGATAAGGCAATTCAAGAGTTTTCTCAAGCAAAAAACAAAGAAATCATCATCAATGAAATAAAGTTAAATCTAATAAAAAATCCAAAACTTCCTTTGATGTCATCTGATTTAAAGGCAGGAAGCCATGGCATATAAAAAATGATTGCCCAAATCTGAAACCTCACCCAATCAAGTAGAAAGGTGAAGAAAAACCTAAGTTCAAAAAGGGCAAGAAATGACTCAGAAGGCTTTCTAGACAGATTCTGCTTCAGACTCATCTAAAATAGAAGCTAAAGAGGAGGAACTAGGTGCTATTTTGACTCATCATTTCTAATAGCTTAATCGATGCATAACACAACTGGAATGATGGGGGTCAATTTTTATCAAGCACTCCATCATGGCATTACAAAAGTTGAGCACTATGTTGCTTGAATGCATAATCTAGTGCTACAATATTGAAATGTTCGGTGCTCCAACACTCAATTTCCTAAGACTAAGATTTTGCACGGTTGATTTTTTTATGTTACAATATTATAAAGTGTTGTGATGCTAACCTTGGATCCGCCAAGGTCCTAAATTATTTTCCATTTTTCTTTGGCTACAATGCTACAATTTTCTAATCAAACACTAAGGCATTATAGATGCTACAACAATTGTAGTAGGAATGCTACACCACAAGTTCAAAACCTAATTTTTTTTTTCTTTTTTCCTAAATATTTCCTTAAAAACATCAACTAAAATACAACATTTTAACTGATTTAAATATAAAAAAATAATATAAATTATACACTTAATATTGATCAACATATGCACTTGTGTTTTTAATGGGTAATATATATCAAGAAAACCTAAGCATATTTTGACCTATAGCATAAACATAATTTACATGCAACCCACGCATATCGAGAACTCATCAAGATTTTAGTACCATTTTTAGGAAAGTAACATGTGCATTATATTTAGAACTTATATCTTGCTTGTTATTTTATTTAATTTTTTTTAAAAAGAAAGACTTTTATTTGCTATTTTTGTTTCTTCTATCTTATTTGTTATTGCATGTGTAGTATATATAGTTAGCAACTTATATTGTTCGACTTAGAGATTTAAAGGGCCCTCACAAAATTAGAAAATTCAAAATAATTTAGCTTTAGGTATGGTCAAACCAGTTCAAAATGACCATCTTATTCCTCAAAGGAAGTATGTTAGTCTAGTAGTAGATAGAATTCACTATAGTATTAATAAACCTACTATCCTGGATAATAACTTTGAATTAAAAATCACCATAATTTGGATGGTTGAAAATTTATAGTTTGGGGGAGCTCTTATTGGGGATCCCAACCTTCACTTAGATAACTTAGACATTTGCATAATATTAAAGTATATGTGTGTCAGTGATAATGTCATTAAGCTTTACTTATTCTAATTTTTGCAAAGGTATAAAGCTAAGTTGTGGATAAATTCCTTACCCTCGGGATCTATAACCACTTAGATAGAGTTGACACATAAATTTCTACCTATGTGTTTCCCACCTTCAAAACCTGTCAAGCTAAAAAAAGATATCACATCATTTTTCCAAATTGAAGGAGAGCTAACCTATAAAAGTTGGGAGACATTTAAAGGGATGTGTATGAAATGCATAACTATGATTTATTAGATTGGTTGATTATTCAAGCTTTATAAAATGGGCTGGTAGAAACCCTTGGGTTAATAATTACTTTAACAGTTGGAGGAATTTTAATATTTAAGCCATTTGATGAAATCCTATACATTAATTAAGGAAATGGAAATAAATTTTTTTAATGGCTTTCTATTAGGATGAATCCTAAGAGCGTAGTTGGAGTTTATGATTCATATGTCTTATCTATTTTAACTTCTTAGGTAGTTATTATATCTATAATATTGGTTAATGTAAGAGTTAGTTCGGGATCTAGATCACATATGCTTTTGGAAGAGCAAGATTTGAGTTATGTGGTAGAGAATAGTGTTTAAGGGGTTGAGAATTTTAATGTCATTGGAAAAAAAATCCCTATTCTCATACATAAAATCTAGGTTGGAGGAACCACCCTAACTTTAGTTGGTCTAATAATAATATTCGTGGTAATAATTAGCAGAATGTAGGTCAAATAAATTATGAAGAAAATTGAAATAATCTGCAGCAACCTATAGTAAACCATAGACCTTCTTATCCCACTATTTTTAATCAAATTAATACATATATAGGAAGACACATTTGGGATAGGTAGTGATTCAAATGGGAACTGAATTACAAAGTCAAGCTGCTTCGATTAAATGTATAGAAAATCAATTATAATAGATTACAATTTCTTTTAGCAGTAAATCCCATTAAATAATAAAATTATTCCAAAGGAGAATGGGGATGATCTTAGTATAAACCAATTTAAGATTTGTAGTGATGCATCCCAGGTAAAATAAAAAATCTAGATAAGTTTTGTTAAAGACTATAAACTTAGCGTTGGTTGGAAGGCAACCCCAAAAAGTTGATGTTAGGTCTTAGTTTTTTCTTGAAGTTTTTATTTGTTTATGTAATTATGTTACTTTTATTATTATTTATTTGATAATTATGAAAATATAATGTGTTTGTGAAATTTTTCTTGCTAATTATGATTTTAATTAAGTAATGATAATTTCTTAAAAAAATTTTATATAATTTAAATCCAACTAGCACCAAAGTATTAGGATATGAAACACTGAAGAGTTCATTTTTCAAGAACCGTTGAACTAAAAAGTTGATGTTACAGTACGGGAGCCTTGAGAAAATCTCTTGAGTGCACCATTACAGTGTCATATTTTCTAACACTATAGCTCCATGTGACCATCTGAGTGCCTTAGAACTGACATTTTATGTGCCATGGCAATGAATTATTTTTTATGCACTGTTGTTTGTAGTTTATTCAATGTACCATATTTGTGTTTCTTTGCCACTATGAGGCTTTATTGAGAACTATAGAAATATCTTTAATTTCATAATATTAAGTTAAAATCATATGGGGTTTCAGGTGTTCATATGTGTCAAACATTGTAGTGTTTATTGAAATGAGATAGTTGATGGGGCTTGGGTTATTAGAATATTAAAATATAGAGGGCAGTTCATTTATTCATGGCTACATGATAATTTCATGCAACCTACACTGTTGTAGCATCCGTCAGTTGATGGGGCTTGGGTTATTTTGGACTATGCAGTCAATGATGTGAGTTACACACGGTACTAGTGTGCACTATGAATATTCGTATATTATCTTTAACATAAAAATAATAAAAGCCCATTAAAAAGCAATTATATAATTTGATTAAGTAATAAAGTGATAGAGAAGAGTGTTAATCCTATGTTAAATCATTCTTCTTAATTGTAATAAAACTACTACTATTTAACCTAAATGTATAATTTATCCTATTGAATATAAAGGGATTGTTTTTCAGTTTTTGCCACTTAATGGAGGCTTGCAAGAAAAACTGATACAAATGAAATTAAAATATTTTGGACTAATGAATGTAAGACAACATAATTTTTTTTTAATGTGACTCTTAATTTTAGATGTGGATCAGAGCATATGCATCCTTAGATCTCTGTCAAGCTTTTAGGGGTCAAAAGGGATGATTAAGGCCTTCTTAGAATTATAATATCTCCATAGAACCTAGTAGGTTTAACATCATATGTCTAGGTAAGACAACATTTTTTTCAATACTCATATTTGTACTAATATTCTTGTGTCATTGAAATACATTGCACTAATTGTTAACTCTATGTTTGGCCATTATATGTACTAAATCAAAAACGGATGGTATTGATAACAACTATAAGTAATTAAAAACATAAGAGTTTACATTAGTACTTACTATGTGTATACATCAGTAACCCAAAACATATATATTTAGTCAGACATGGATAACATAAGAAATAAATTCATGTTGATTTCATTCAAATAAGAAAAACCAA
>NW_021469139.1:0-241 GCF_001605985.2 Dendrobium catenatum | reverse complement strand
TCATGCTCACTTCAGAAGCCGGTGTCAGCTCCATCTACGAATCAGGAGGAGAATCCTGTTTCTTCATTGCAATCGCATGCGCCTGACCACCCTTAGCGATCGGCATTGCCATCTTAAAATCCAAGCTCCGTGGCTTGACCTCCCACCGACCTTCCAGCGAACCATCCGATCCTGTCTTCCCTACATCTCGAGATTTCCCCTTCGACTTTACAGTCGCGGTCTTACTTGGAGATCTTCCCGA
>NW_021469138.1:0-251 GCF_001605985.2 Dendrobium catenatum | reverse complement strand
GGCTGTCTCTGAGCTGGCTGTGGTGGCGGTGGTGGAGAAACACTGGGCTGACTAGTCATTGGCCTTTTTCCCTTGTCAACTGCCGACACTACTGCCTTCTTCTCAAAAGTCTTAACCAATCTCAGGCCCTTCTTGTCTTCAGACTGCTCTCGTAGGAATGACATCTTATGAGCCTCTTCCTGCAAATTTCTAACCTTATTAAGAAGTTTTTCAAAAGTTTTAATAGTGAAACCCTTCACGAGAAAAGCAAC
>NW_021469137.1:0-457 GCF_001605985.2 Dendrobium catenatum | reverse complement strand
ATCATACTTTGCTACACAAGGGGTTATTCTCATTTTGCTCTCAAACTATATAGGATTATAACTTCAATTTGGATGTGGATTACATAGGGATACCTTATATGTTTTAGAATAATCTTCTTTCATTTGCATGTATATCTCTTTTATATTTGAATCCCTAAAAGTTATAAGTTACTTCCTATAACTTATGACTTTGATAATCCATCCTCATTATTCCATAGGACATTAGGATGCACTTTATTTTGTTCATGATTTGCTTTATTGTGTGCTTATATTTAGTGTCCAAGGGTTAGAAGAAACACTGATTTGTTTGCCTACAACTTAACGACATTTAAGGGCAACAATTAAGGTTGTGTCTTAGTCAATTTACAACAATCTAGGTGAACTACACACCATTCCTTTTGGAATGAGACTCAAACTTAGAGAATTAGTGTCATGTACCCAATGATCTAATACACCT
>NW_021469136.1:0-212 GCF_001605985.2 Dendrobium catenatum | reverse complement strand
AAATCCCAGAAAATTCCAAAAATCTCAAATCCCAAAAATATTTAAAAATGAAATAAATCCATCAATGCACTTGAAGCAAATTTCATCCGCCATCCGCAACAGTTTGTCGAGGCGGACAAATCAAAAACTACTTCAGCTCACAAAAGAGCCAAATGCCTAGTCGAAAATATCACTTGGATTTATTCTCAAATAATCTCTTGCCAGTAAGGACG
>NW_021469135.1:0-236 GCF_001605985.2 Dendrobium catenatum | reverse complement strand
TGATTTATTTAAATTGATTGTGCATTAGAGATACCTATTTTTCTAGTCTTTTTACCTGCATGCCGACTTTGATTTGACCTGGAATCCGACTGTAGGCTCTTAAGGACTTAATAAAATTTTTCTACTTAAATCAAATTAAAAACTTTAAGCTCACATAGAAATTCTAACTATTTAAGAAGTAACCCCGGGACTGCCGAATGTTTTCATTTCATAGCATTCATTAAAATTCAAACTTT
>NW_021469134.1:0-386 GCF_001605985.2 Dendrobium catenatum | reverse complement strand
TTATAAAGCATTAGAAGCCACAACAAATACAATAGACTCAAGAAAGAAAAAAGTGTACAAACTGACTTAGACTTAGTCTACCTAATCTTGAGCTGATTCTAAATTGCAGTCCGATCGTGTGAACCTGAAATGTTAGTAAAAAGCAGTCATAGAGAAAAAGAATATTTGCTATCATCAAAATCATAAGCCATAGATCTGCAACAATCTCCCGCTTTTTGATGATGGCAAACATTATAATTTGAATTTTCAAAAAAAGCAATTTCTCCTAATCTCCCCTTCACTAGAATAAACCCTTATAAAAAAATACTTGAGATAAAAATATTTTTGTTATTTTTTATTTTTTGAAAATAAGATACAAACACGATAACAGTATAAAAATTCAACAA
>NW_021469133.1:0-310 GCF_001605985.2 Dendrobium catenatum | reverse complement strand
TAATTTTTGAATATACTCTTTTTTTTTCTTAACAATATTTTTTCTTATTTTTTCATATTTTTCTTTCCTTTATTATTTGTGAAGTACATTAATGATTTTGAATAAAAACTTTTGTTTTTCATCCTCTTGCAATCCTATTGAATTAATGTAAGGATTAAATAAGATCACTAGTACCATTTTCAAGTTTACTATAATCCTCCTAATTTAAGCTACTCACATCTTTTCATTAAACTTAATATTTATTTTTTAATTCAATTTTTAATGAGTTAATGTATAATGTATAAATTCAAAATTAAGTTGTTGACTCATT
>NW_021469132.1:0-309 GCF_001605985.2 Dendrobium catenatum | reverse complement strand
AAGAATCCAGATTTAAAGCAAACATAAGGATATTTAAGTTTACTAACTCTTTTATAGTTAAGCATGCTTCTAATAATACAAATTATGTAACTATAAAACTCATTGTTGCTCTCCAACAATTTGGTACATTTGAAACATAAACAATAGAGTGTAAGCCAGCTAACAATGAGTCATTTCATTTTCTCAAACAGGCTTTGCATATCTTAAAAAAAAACTCTCCACATCTCCAACTTTCCAAGAGGGAAATTTAAGACACAAATTTCAGCACATTTATACCTCAATGCTCAAAAGAAGTTTGAGAACCTATTA
>NW_021469131.1:0-409 GCF_001605985.2 Dendrobium catenatum | reverse complement strand
AGATCCATTTTCTATCAGAGTTAAACCACATAGTAGACGACAAATCATCGTATCCATATAGTACCCTTAGGAAATAGGATTTATAGACATCTTAAACTTTAATCTACAATAAGGTTAAAGATGAGGGAATTTAGAATGATTTTCAAACTTTCAATATATCAACCAATATTTATACATTCATAAGATTAGAAAAATCATAATATGGTTGAATATAAGATTTGAAAATATATTTGAATTTAATTCATACAATTGCTAGGAAATTAGCAAAATTAGTTAAACTTTTATACTTTAACGTTCAAAAGAAAATGAGATTAGATATATCTTCATTTAAAGCGTTAATCCATCCAAGTGGAGGGAGGGAGGGAACACACTTTTTATTTTAATATTAATAATCATAGGTCTTATTCTT
>NW_021469130.1:0-206 GCF_001605985.2 Dendrobium catenatum | reverse complement strand
AATTATAGAAAATAATCTATAAATAAATTATATTATTTTAAAAATATTGGCAAAATTGGTTTGCAAAACGGACTTATAAAGCTCTCGAAATCTTCACTTGTACCAACATGTACAAATTCCTCAAGTATTTTGACCGGTGCCCAAAAATTACAAAAAATTTTGTGTAAGTAAAATACTTCAATCAAAATGCCATGACAATGATGATT
>NW_021469129.1:0-328 GCF_001605985.2 Dendrobium catenatum | reverse complement strand
GAATTCTTCTAAAACTCAAATTTCTGTTTCAATGTTCGTGGCGAACCGGAAAACCGCCACAAGCACACCTTTAGTGCGCGTGGTGGGATGGGACCCCGGTGTGCTCCCGAAATTGGAAAAAATGATCTCTTTTAATGAAAATGCTTTTTAAAAAACCTCTAGCACGTCTTTAGTGCGCGTGGTGGGAGAAAAAAATAAATACAACCACCGCGGTGTCTCACCAACACCAACCGTGCACGTCTTTAGTGACGTGCGGGTAGGCGGCCTCTTGATTTTTTTCCCTAAACGGGAGAGACGCCGGGAGGCTGCCGAAATTTTGTCCAAAAGG
>NW_021469128.1:0-307 GCF_001605985.2 Dendrobium catenatum | reverse complement strand
TAGATTCACTAATTTAGGAAAGAATTTGAAATTTGAACTTGAAGAATTTCAAATTCAAACCAATCCATAAATTAGCCCAACCAGAATAGGAAATCACAAAGAGGGTGGGAAGAGGGGTGTGGCCGGCGGCTAAGGAGGTGTAGCCGGCGGCATGGGTTCGGGTATGGGGAATTAGCCGTGGGTTTGAGGGAAGAGGAGGGGTTGGGTGAGGTGGTTGAGGTGGAGTGACACCGGCCAGGTAGGGGGCTCGACGAATCCACGTCGAGCATTCGGTGACGGTCGCCGGACACCGCTCCAAGAACTTCTT
>NW_021469127.1:0-241 GCF_001605985.2 Dendrobium catenatum | reverse complement strand
ACTCAAATAAATATAAGATCTTTTAGTACAATTTTAATATAAAATATTTTCTTTAACTATATTTAACTAAACAATATGATATAATAAAATTATTGTGTTCAACACAACTCTCTTTGACCTATTGGTTGAGAGCTTAGGCTTCCAATTAAGAGGTCTAAGGTTCGAGTTCATGTGTATGCGTTGTGTGTATGAATTTGACTTAAATGACCTAAATGTCCAAAAAAAAAATTATTGCGTTCAG
>NW_021469126.1:0-455 GCF_001605985.2 Dendrobium catenatum | reverse complement strand
AAATAATTCAAAATACATTTAAGGTATGCTTTGCCATTGAAATACATAAAAAAATTGCATGTTAGAATGCATGCTACAGATTAAAACGCACAGAGGATCGTAAAGGGGAATTCTTCTGTAGAAAAAGAAGCCAACAGATTGAGCAGGTTCTTTCCTCCATTCTTCTACAGAAATGCCATACCCTCCAGAAACTGAAGAGTTGGGGTCTTCTTCAAAGATGCTAGCTTTGATCGAAATCCTTTGCCTAATAAATCTCTGTAGACTCTAGTTTTCTTCATCTTTTATGATATTTTTTTGTGAAACTTTGGATTTTGGATGTTGATATACTAATGAAAATTTGATGAATTTTAATTTTTTTTAACTTATTTTGAGACAAGTATAAGTTATTTGTGATATGATATTTATCTTGACAAAAAAATTAGTTAGATATTTTGGCCACAATTTATTTTGGTAAA
>NW_021469125.1:0-263 GCF_001605985.2 Dendrobium catenatum | reverse complement strand
GGGGTGGGGGGGCTTTAGCAGCTGAAGCACCTGTGAAGTATTTATAATAATTAATATTTTTATTGATTTATCCCCCTTTTACTGCCCTGCATGAGCGTGGCCACCTGCAGAAACCTATGTGAACATCCAGATCGTACCTAACTTAAGGGTAATCTAGTCGTCAAACACATTAATCCATCCACAGAGTGCAGAAAAGTAAGCTGACACAGCAAAGCAAGTTCATCCGCAACATGCAGTGAAAACTATGAAAAATCCGGCACACA
>NW_021469124.1:0-314 GCF_001605985.2 Dendrobium catenatum | reverse complement strand
GAATATTCTATTGATAGTTTGATTGGCTCACTCATTCCCTACGAACAAGGTTTGGGTCAAAGACTTTTGGATGCAGGAGAAGCGATTATTCTAACAGCTAATGATACAAAAAGAGAGCTTAGTAGGTGACAAATGCAATGACTTGTCAAGCAAATCACAAAGCTTACCAAAGCATAAACAAAAGTGGAAAAAAGGTAAAAGTGGTAAGGATGTCTATATTTCTTTTGACATTATTTGATTTCGATGCAGGAAGCCTATGTTGCAACCCATGACCCCAAGTTTGAGATTTTGATGATGCCAAATAATGATTATTT
>NW_021469123.1:0-322 GCF_001605985.2 Dendrobium catenatum | reverse complement strand
ATATCTGGATGCATTCGGTGTCCGGACACAATAATTACTCATGAGGGGGGGGGGACATCTACTCTATCAAGGGAGGTTTGTACTCCTAGTGTCCACAATCCTCAATTTACATTCTCAAGCCCACAGTACTCAAGTTGCATTCTCATGTTGCTACAGGAATTTCATAGCAGTGCGATTGGGGCATTCAAGAGTACAGAAGACATACTGCCAACTATCCGTTGAGCTATATTGGGCGGGGATGCACTTAGATGTGGAAGACATGGTGGCGAGGTTCGATGTGTGTCGGAGGCATAAATACCTGACTATGGCACCCGGTGGGTTA
>NW_021469122.1:0-299 GCF_001605985.2 Dendrobium catenatum | reverse complement strand
TGGGGTAGGCCCTCGAAACAAATTTTTATTATAAGAGTAATTTTGAAGTTATGCTTGTTTTTAAAGTTCATAAGTTATTTGTATGGAAAGATACTGAGCGGTACCAAGCATGCACCTAGCGGTACCAAGCATGTACCGAGCGGTATCGAGCATGTACCGAGCGGTATCGAGCATGTACCTAGCAGTATCGAGCATGTACCTAGCAGTATCGAGCATGTACCTATCGATACCATGTACTGGTTGGTATCGTGCATGCACCTGCTCGGTACCGTGCATGCACCTGCTCGGTACCGAACATT
>NW_021469121.1:0-422 GCF_001605985.2 Dendrobium catenatum | reverse complement strand
TGATCTGAGAAAGAATGACCATTTCATTAATAAACTGTTCGATCTGAGTCTCATCTATTAGGCATAATGTAAATCAAGAAACTAATTCAGTTACCACGCCAGCTGTATTGTACGGATAAGCTAGTATACAAAGTGTATAAATAGAGGTGTATTATACAAGAAAAGTAATGAAAATGAAATCTGCTTGTCACAGCAGAATTCTCCAATTGCTTTCCCTCTTCACTACTTCTCTTCTCTGTTTGTTATATCATCCACCAGCTTCGATTTCTTGATCGCAACTTCCCTACCATCAGACAAAGTTCCTTTATAAACTGTACCGTACCCGCCATGCCCCAATATGCGGTTGTCACTGAACTTGTCAGTTGCCGTTTCAAGCTCGCTGGCGGTGAAGATCTTGGCGGCGACCTCTCTGACAGATAAGT
>NW_021469120.1:0-237 GCF_001605985.2 Dendrobium catenatum | reverse complement strand
GTAAATGGCAGAGGAGGAATTGTGTATTAAAGGGCTGTCCATCCCTGTCTTCTGTTATGGAAGAAGTTGATAAGAAGACTTTAGAAGTGGATTTCTATTTTGTTGAGCTGGAGATGGTTATTAACCAACTTGAGCCTAACATAGCACCAGGTATTGATGGCATTACATACACTTTTATAAAAAATTAATGGTCTATTATGAAAAAGGATGTTTGGGATGCAATTAATGTGTTTTTTA
>NW_021469119.1:0-565 GCF_001605985.2 Dendrobium catenatum | reverse complement strand
GTGTGGGTTTTGAAAAAGTGAAAGTGTATATATCTTTAGAAAGTAATCTATGTATGTTTTGGAACATGACATATATATATGTGTGTTTGAATAATGGAAATTGGATGTGTTTTGGAATGATAGAAATTGTGTATATGAAATGTAAGGTGTAATGTGTGATCTTTGAATGGTGAAGTATGTATTTTGAAATGAAGAAGTGTATGTTTGAAAATTGAAGATGTATGGTTTTGAAAAGTTAAAGTATTTGTGTTAGAGAATGTTTGGTTTGGGTGAATAGTGAAGAAAGTAAAATCTCTCTTTCTTTCTTTACCTCTCTCTTTCCTCCTTTTACTCCTTCTTGTGCCTTGGGGTGAATGTTGGAAAGATATACTATATGAGTTCAAAAGTGGAAAGTTCAAAAGACAATCAACAGAACCGGTATTCAAGCCCGAGGAAAGGTACATCTTTTATTTTCAGTAAATTTCATTTATTTTATTATTATTTATAAAAAGTGTTTCTAATCCCTGTTTTTCCTTGTTTTCTTCTCTATATTTGCATGAACTACGAGGAATGGTACTGGTCGAGG
>NW_021469118.1:0-436 GCF_001605985.2 Dendrobium catenatum | reverse complement strand
GAATAATGCTTGTTGAATTAACAATCATTTTGAGAATGAATATAATTTCTTACAACTTTTTTGTTGTTACAGTTTAAGAATCTAAGACAAGCGACTGAAAACTTTATGTATTCTAATTCTTCGGCATTGTCGTGTTAAACAAATTTTAGTAGTAGATAAATGTAGAACCCACCTTCAGTTCCCGTTCTCCCGCAATTGGTTGCTTCAACCTATTTTTTGGACATGCTGATGTATCTGATAAAAATTTATATGCCCATTTGAATTCTTTATTTACTCTTTGAACTCCAGATAAATCAATGAATTTGCTGAACTATTATGTGTTGCTGTTTGGATCTTCTTCAAGATTCACCAAACTTTATAAAATAAATAGATTTCAATCTTTTTTTTTTATACCTATTGATTATCATAATTTTCAAACTACGAAAACATTGAAGAA
>NW_021469117.1:0-991 GCF_001605985.2 Dendrobium catenatum | reverse complement strand
ATATTTTTTGAAATAAAAAATAATACTTTAAATATATGATATTTTAAATTCTATTCAATATAAAGTCTATACATTAAAAGATAATTCTTTTTTTAATTAAAACCCATGGAGGGACCTACGCGTTAATTAAAGGTAAAATACGAAGTCCTTAAAAGGACCTCACGCTCACTACTGCTTATAAGAGCTACAAAAATAAAGATAAAAAAACCTACAAGCACAAGGTCCTTACTACAGAAAAATAAATAATAACCTAGGTACATTATATGGTGCTTAAGAATGAGCACCCAAAAAGAGGGAAGAAAGAAGAACTATCAATCACGAATTGCTTCCCAGCAAAAATCCAGAAACCCCTTCTTCCAGCATAGAAAACCTGCACAAGCAAAAGAAAGCCCACAAAAACTAGCAAAAAATATAAAAGTAGAAAAAATTAAAAGCACTAAAGACCTAACGGTACCACCAACAATCCGAGAGGATGGCTACAATTATACTAAGACAACAATAAAATGGCTTCCAGGGAAAGAAAAACATTCTCCCATCAGAGAGAAGAACAATGCAATTCCATACGGCCACACCCAGCCAACTCCTCACCCCCAAAAAATACACCAAAGAATTCCAACTCTTCCACACCACCATATACCCCAAGTTAATCCTCCACACCCAGCCAACATCGCACAAATTCAGATTCCCCAAGTAAGACCTCCACATCATCAAAAAATAAATCAGGGAATGCCAACTCCACCCCCGCACCAACTGCAGGCCACAAAACATAAGGAACACACCAACCTCACCAAAATAGGGTCTACCGGGCTCCAGAAACAACACCAACCTATAAAACTCAGCATAAAGCACAGCCCAACACATACAAATCACAAAGAAAATAAAAGTAAACCTGAGAACACTGGATATAGAATAAGCCAGCTAAATAAGGAAAAAGATAACAGGATCCTAGCACATGTCCTCACAGAAAAGGAGGAACAGAGCAACCAGAGCA
>NW_021469116.1:0-245 GCF_001605985.2 Dendrobium catenatum | reverse complement strand
GCAATCCGTTTGAGGATACAAAAATTCTCCAACACAAGCCTTCCCATCACGCTACTAAAAGTGTGTATTATAGATATCAGACAACACTGCAACCGTGATTTTGAATCCCATTAGGCTACGAAAAGTGTATATGGGTCTTCGAGGTACTAGCATTGAAGTTTGCAAAATTTCCTGTAGGCATAAAGCACATACACATGTAGTTAGGAGTGTCCCTGCCACGCTAAGAAAAGCGTGTATAAGACTCA
>NW_021469115.1:0-233 GCF_001605985.2 Dendrobium catenatum | reverse complement strand
ATACTATAACTTAATACAATCAATTAGACTGTAAGTACGCTAAAATTGGATTTTTTTGGATTTTATGATGAAGGTTTGAAGTTTTGAAATAATTTTGACTTAGGTTGACCAAAAAGTTAACTTTTTAAATTTAATGGTTTTTTTGATATTTTTAATAAATATTACACATCATTATGAGTTTAATGCAAGTGATTTTGGACAATTTGAATTTTCTATATTTAGTAATGAAATTT
>NW_021469114.1:0-471 GCF_001605985.2 Dendrobium catenatum | reverse complement strand
AGTACGAACAGTTCTTACAAGGTCGGTTCCCAAAAATTGCAGAACGTAAATAGAAAAACTATCAAAAGTAGGTTCCATCGTCCTGGGACAAAATTAGTTTGTCTGGACAAAATTTTTACAGAGCCCAAGTCATCCTAGGTTGAAACTGATTTTGTCTGCACAAAATTTTTACAGATCCAAAGTCGTCCTGGGAAGAAAATGATTTCATCTGGATGAAATTTTTACAGAGCCCAAGTCGTCCCAGCACTAAGATGATTTCATCTTGGATGATCAGGAGTTAGAAAAATTTCTTCGCAGTTTCTGTTTGTTCCATGTGCTCTTTCTAGGAGATAACTATCTTATCGTCCCGTATGATCAGTATAAAAAATTTATGATCTCCTTAAGTGTGTACGTGTGTTTTTATTCAGTCAATTACAATCACTCCCTCTCAATTTAAATAACATTTATAATCTTCAAAATTGCAAATAATCT
>NW_021469113.1:0-883 GCF_001605985.2 Dendrobium catenatum | reverse complement strand
GAATTGGCCTGAATTTAAAGAAATGGCCATATCGTCCAGGCCGATCGCAGAATCGTCTAGGCCGATAGGGCACAATAATTGCGTACAGGCCGATTGGTCAAAAAGGCGGTCCGATCGTCTGAGCCAATCAGATTTTGGCCAGGTCGAATAGACATAGGAGAACGGCCCGAGGAGTCAGGCCGAACGACCGTTGAAAAGCGTATCGTCCGGGCCGATTAGGTGTATCGTCCAGGACGATGCATAATAATTGATCGTACCGGCCGAAGTTAAAACGTTTTAAATACTTGACACGTGTATCGTCCAGGACGAACAGTAGTTCGGCCCGGCCGATTGTCCAATAATGGATCGTCCGGGGCCTAATTTAAAGATTAAAACGTGCTGACACGTGGATCGTCCACGACGATCCAGTGTATCGGCCAGGACGATGCACAGAAAATGCATCGGCCAGACAAAATATACTATCGGCCTGGACTATCAACAAGAGTTCGATCAAATCGGCCAGGACGATATGAGATCGTCCGAGACGATGAGTTTAGGTTTTACAAACAAAAGGTCAGCAGATGGATTTTGAACAGAATTTGTCTTATCGTCCAGGAAGATAAGTGTATCGGCCAGGACGATCTGACTAGGAATTGAATTCAAGGAAAAGATGGTGATGATCAAGACCCTCAAAAAATAAAACAAAAGAAAAAATAGTCTAAACACAAAAGAAAAATAAAAAATAACAAACGAGAAAAAAAATGAATATTTTTGTATTTTAATCTTTCTAATTTTTTTTTTTTTATGGAGGCATCATATGAAAATTCTTTTCAAAGAATTAAACTTTTAAAGTTCCAATAGATCAATAAGTTTAACAAATCTCAATCAAAAGAAGGTAGAATAT
>NW_021469112.1:0-354 GCF_001605985.2 Dendrobium catenatum | reverse complement strand
AATAGGGTCGTTTCAGATCGTTTAAGTAAAATCATCCTGGACGATCCACGATCGTATAGGACGATCCACTGCGTACAGAATTGAATACTTGCAATTTTTGGGCAGTTTTTTTTGTCTTTTGTATAAATAGTCCAAATTAGACTGCCACCCAATCTTTTTGTTATTTGATCTTCGTGTCTCTTTAGCGAATAGCCAAGAAGAGAGTGGAAGAGAACATTCAAGAGAGGATTCCTACCACTGGAGCGAGAAGGCTTCACTTGGAGTTCAAAGGTAAGAGTCTCGACTTGTGAATTGGGATTACTTCACTCTTTTCCTTTTTCCTTCTAGATTCTTGTGATAAGATCTGTCAAGGAG
>NW_021469111.1:0-288 GCF_001605985.2 Dendrobium catenatum | reverse complement strand
GACAAGTGAAAACAAAATACACAAATGAGCGTAGATGACATTCAGAAAAGAAATACAGGTAAATAACAAAATTATAATTAACAAGAAATTTAAAGTTAGCATTTATCAAGCATGTGCATGTAGTAAACATTGAATCAACAGAAAAAAAATGTCAGACTATCCTAAGACTAGGAGTCGTGTCCTAACCAAACAAGTCTAAAGTGTATGTAGGCTGTGTAGCTTTGGATAGGTCCTATGTAGGATGATTTAGCTGAAATTGCTTGTATTTGATTTGTTAAAAGGCCAAAA
>NW_021469110.1:0-297 GCF_001605985.2 Dendrobium catenatum | reverse complement strand
TTATTCAAGAAAATGGTAAAAGTAACCTAAGAGAGTTTTCCATTCATTGCAGTTCTGGGGTGACGAACATGTTATAAAAAAGAATTCTATAATATTTAAATTTTTTTCTAAGCAATTTTTGACATTGTTTTATTGGAGAGTGAGGACAAGTTGTAATAAACAAAGCAAAAGGATGGTCAAAATAAGCTGATCATATGATTATAGCTTCGTTTGGGCCAATTTTCTTTTAATTTTAAAAAATAATATTTTAGTATAATTTTTTTTTTAATTTAAATTTTTTTTGCTAAAAAACTAAAT
>NW_021469109.1:0-339 GCF_001605985.2 Dendrobium catenatum | reverse complement strand
ATGTATATCATGTGCACCTGCATTTATACTAGTCTATACTACTATATAAAAGTGGCTTAGGATTCCACTCATAACAAATTTTGATCATTCATGTATAAATTTTAAATTAATCTACAACGTTCATATATATGATTCTTAAAATTCTATCATTTATCACTTCCTATTAAACATTTATTTAATATTTCAAATGCTTTCAATTCCAGTGCATTAAATAACTGTTTCAGTCCATTAAATAGTTGAGCCGTTTGAAAATTAAAAAGTTTAAACACAACACCCTGTTTAAACACAACACCCTTTGGTTTTGTTAAGAGAGTTGTTATTTGCATGTTTTACATTCTT
>NW_021469108.1:0-267 GCF_001605985.2 Dendrobium catenatum | reverse complement strand
TTGCTTCCTACAGTTATGATTAAGTCACTATTAGTTTTAATGCCTAATAGAAATTATATGGAAGCTAACCAGAAATATCATGTTGAATTGAGGATTTGTGATAAGAACTTAGAGGCAAATCTGATTATATTACATCTATTTGAGTTTGATGTAATCTTAGGCATGGATTGGTTATCTTGTCATTTCATGACTATATATTATAATAATAAGGAGGTTAAGTTTTATATGTTAGGAGAAGAAAAATTTAAATTTCAATGAGATAAAAGA
>NW_021469107.1:0-349 GCF_001605985.2 Dendrobium catenatum | reverse complement strand
AAGGTTTATATAGGAGAATGCCTGAAGATGAAAGGTAGAAAAAGATATATCCTCCTTTTTACAAAAAACAATAGAACAGAACCTGAATATACAGGTTTCCTGCTAATTCCGGTTGGAAACTTCTTGTTTCTCTGTTTAGTTTCTTCTTTGCAGGAATCTTACCGATCGAGAGGAGCTGAGCTGCGCCAGGTTGGTATCAGAGCCTCGCTAAGAAAGACAATGGCAGATCGTGGCAAGGAACCCATTACCGAAGAAGTGCGTAGTCTTGACGCGCTTTGGGCAAACCAGAAGGATTTTGATCGCAGGCTGAACGAGCTTTCGGCCGACGTGCAGAAGCTCGCAGTGGATA
>NW_021469106.1:0-289 GCF_001605985.2 Dendrobium catenatum | reverse complement strand
TAGATTTTATTTTTAGATGATGTTTTGATGAATATTTCGAAAATGTTGGCCTATCTCTTTCCTATTCTCTTCATCATTTATGGAGTATTGGCTCAGCCTGCAAATCCTCCCCTCCAAAAATGGCAAACCTTAAATGGTATGATGAAAATTGCTATTTTTTTTTTTCTGTTTTGATTCTTATGATCATAAAGCATCTTATTTTTCTTTTAGATAGAAATTCTTTGAGAATATTTTTAATAAGATTGCAAAAAAATTATAGGTTATCCTCCTCTAGTGATTGCTCGAGGTG
>NW_021469105.1:0-394 GCF_001605985.2 Dendrobium catenatum | reverse complement strand
TTTTAGTTAGTTTTTCTAGAAAATGTTTTTTAACCACAATGTTAAACAGAAAATTATAAAAGTAAAAATGCAGCGGAAAATAAAGACACAAGATTTATAGTGGTTCAGTCAAAATCAGACCTACATCCACTCCCCGGAGGCACCCTCTGAGTATTCCACTAATACCACTAGTGACTCTCCTTTTGAAACCACAGCAAGGCGGAAAAACCTTTACACAAACTCTTTCCACCACTACCCGGTGCGGTAGAGAACCGTCATCCTTTCACACTCCCCCGATGTCGGTAGAGAACCATCGTCCTTTTACACTATCCCTAGTGCTGGCAGAGAACCGTCCATCCTTTCACACTCCCCAGATATTGGCAGAGAACCATCCATCCTTTCACACTATCCCCAT
>NW_021469104.1:0-1264 GCF_001605985.2 Dendrobium catenatum | reverse complement strand
CTTCAAACCCATTCCATTTGATGCGTGGGATATTTTTAAAATCACTTTGAGTCAAACCTTGGACCATTTAACCAAACCAAGTCATTTTGACTTGGTCAAACTGATTCAAAACCCCTTAAATGATCTCAAACTCCAATTGCTTGGTTTAACCTTCATTACATCCAATGAGTGGTGCCACCTTGCCTGCCACATCAGACACCTTGGCCCATTGACTGGTCAAACAGTCAATGGGTAGTCAAATGATCTTTTTAATGGCAAAATCCCCATCAAACTTGATCCCTCCCTTTAAATATTAAATCCAAGGCATCATATCAGCTCCCTAAGCCACTTTAGCTGCCACCTCAGCTTACATTAACCCATTGACTGGTCAAACAGTCAATTGGTGGTCAAAGGAGCTTCCAAATGTTTAAAACCCTTAAGCAATTTGTTAAACTTAAATCCCATTTAATCCCAACCGTTAATACAGGCTCTAGAACCTTCCTAGACCTATTATTGAGCTTTGGATCTAGATCCAACAGCCCCTATTGATCCATGTGTCCAAGTGGGGACCAAACAAGCTTTCCACCTCATGTCCTTGCTTTGTCCTTTCCTTCAGCCTTCCAACCACTCCAAGGGCATATGTTAAGCATCAAGGGAGATGGTTGAATGATCCTAGCCGTCCAATAGATCTAGGGCAGCTTGAATAGGGTAGAACCTCATTTGGAGCCCCCATTCTCACTTGAACCCTCTCTCTCCAGTTTCAAATCCCTCCAGCTGAGCTCTCTGCTCATTGAAGCTCTTAATCATCTCCTACAAATTTCTTAAGCCAGATCTAACCACTAGAAGTGCCGGCAATGAGCTTTCTGGTGAGCCAAGGCTAAAATCCGTCTGAGAAGTTTCCCCATCGATCCAAATGTCAAAAGCTTGAGGAATCTTCTACAAAAAGGAGCGTGGACAGTCTACAAATGCAACAGTTCAATAAACGGGTCAAACCATCCATTAAATCGAGGTGAAACTCTAAACCTAGCTTAGGACACTTGAGCTAAATAGATTTTGTTTTGATGCATTATAGGTTGTAAAAACATTTCCCCATTATTTCTGTTCACCTAGGCTATCTAGGTTTAAAATTTCAAACAATTTGATTGACTGAATCGAGAGAACAAGCCAAAAAATGAGTTTCGGATTGTCCCGTTATCATGGCTTAGGGGTACGTTTTCTGAGCCGTTGATCAGCTGATCAACGGCTTTAATTGCATGATCCCTCCGGCCGTCCGACCGTGTATTTC
>NW_021469103.1:0-274 GCF_001605985.2 Dendrobium catenatum | reverse complement strand
GTAAACTCTACCGCCACGTATATTCTAGCCCGCAACAACCCTAATTATAAATCTTAGCATTTTAAGCATTATGAAATTTGATAATAATATATATGAATCCAACATTAGTGATTGTTTTATGTGAGCTTCAAAAGTTATTGAGGGGATCATAAATTGATGATACAATAGCATTATGATTCTTTTTAGGGAATATTTGATTGTATAATCTAAAAGTGATATGTTGGCTCACATAACGGATGCTATTTGTAAACATTTTTAGTAACTAATATATAGT
>NW_021469102.1:0-609 GCF_001605985.2 Dendrobium catenatum | reverse complement strand
CGTCATGTACAAAGCTCTGGACCGATGACTCTTTGCCATCGACCTAATATAAACCTAAGAGTTTAGGTCACCAACATCTACTCCTTCATAAAGCCTGCCAAAGCAAGAAGCATAGGACCGAAGGAATAAAAATCTCCTAACAAGTCACTATTGGTAAGTCAGGTAATTCACCATCAACGTCTGCAGCACAAAGCACAGGGCAGAAATAATCAAAATCTCATGACCCAAGTCAAAGATGTGGAATGAGCACCCTGGTGATACCCACAAATGTCCCTAAAGACTGGGGGCATTTTAAATATTTATTTGGGTCAACATCATGCCGCATGCCGAGATCCTCAAATAAATATTTAAAATTTTGCCAAGATACAACAAGATGATAGAAAAATATTGAGCATATACATAAAGGCTATAAAGTAAAGTGATCGTGGTAATTAAAGAGAACAAATAGTGGCAATACTATCCACTATCATCAATCTACAGAGTGATACTCTAGGGATCTAAGCATGAAGTACTTTATCTCTACCCCATGTATCTCTATTTGATCAGGAGCAAATGTATCAACCATCTATGGATGCATCTAAAGATCCATAAAGATACACAGATGGATTC
>NW_021469101.1:0-265 GCF_001605985.2 Dendrobium catenatum | reverse complement strand
GAGAGAGAGAGAGAGAGAGAAAGATAGAGAGAGAGAGGAACATGATTAAGGAAGGGATCTCTTGAGAGAGAGCTTCTTAAAAAGATTTAGTGCTTGTGAGAGGAAGGAGAAGGTGAGTTTGTGTATGAGGGAGAAGGAGTGTGAGGGGATCACATGGTTGCTACTAGCATGGCTGCATGCTTGCTCCTCCTGTGGCCCAAGTATGTCTGGTGGGAGCTCTCTGGGGGGAGAGCCTTAAAGGTCAAAGTTCTCAATGGTCCCAGGA
>NW_021469100.1:0-322 GCF_001605985.2 Dendrobium catenatum | reverse complement strand
CCACCATCATGAT
Source organism: Dendrobium catenatum (assembly GCF_001605985.2). Taxonomy (NCBI): domain Eukaryota; kingdom Viridiplantae; phylum Streptophyta; class Magnoliopsida; order Asparagales; family Orchidaceae; genus Dendrobium; species Dendrobium catenatum. The sequence goes on along the minus strand of NW_021469100.1, from coordinate 309 downwards.
AACTTCTTTAATTAAATTAGAAATAAAGAACTTATCCTTGTACTTTCCTTCACAGTTTACAGCTTTGATAAACATAGGATAGCTCTCTGTTACATCCATAAAGTTGATAAGTGGTCTTCTTTGTGGATCTGTCCACCCATCACAAACCAAAGTAACTCTTTTTTCCTTCCAAACTCCTCTAGTAGGCTCGAGCAACTTCTCAATATTGGCCCTCTCTTTGCAACAACTTCGTTCAAATGATATTATATCCTGGTGGCACGTATCCTGCAAGGTTGTTATTGCATGCATATGTAAAGGCATTCTTGTAAT
>NW_021469099.1:0-1101 GCF_001605985.2 Dendrobium catenatum | reverse complement strand
CACGTATTTGTATCAGATTGGATTTGTCTAAGCGACTACCTAAAGGCATTTTGGGCTAATGGTTTGGAAGGTTCTTTCTTCCAACCCATTGAGTATGAAGGGATCCCCTTGATATGTTTGAATTGTGGTAAGGTGGGACATAAGGCTGAATTATGTAAAGAGGTGCAGACACGGCCTAAACAACAGGAATTGAAAACTGTTGAAGTGAAGGATCAGTTCTGTTCTATTGCGGATGGATTGGGTGTGGCCGCTAATTCATCTGGTGGTGGCCTGAGTTGTTCATTGGGATTGGAGGGTGCAGATACTAGGCTGAATTTTGGGAAATTTCATGAAGTTGTTGGCTCTACTGATGCTGATATTGATCATGGGGAATGGACAATTGTCACAAGGAGGAAGAGACCAAATGTTAAAGCTGGTGCTAGAACTATAATGAGGGATAGTAAGCCGGCTGTTTTGGCACCTAAAACGGTATGGAGGGAAGTTAGTAAAACACAGAATGAGGTTGATGTTCTTCATGAGAAGGGAAATGCTAAGAGTGTGGCTAAAGATTCTTCTGCATCTGAAAATCAGCTGATGGATGTTACTCCTTCAGGCAATAAATTACTTTGTGATATGCTGGTTGATAGTAAATTGAATCCTGGCGGATTGAAAAAGGAGGGCTCTAGTAGTATGGCACAAGCTCAAATTCAGGATGACAGATTGGATGGATTGCAAAATTTGATGGATACAAAGGTGGCTGCTATTAAAAGTGTACCTCAGGTTGGTGAGAAACTGAGGATGTTGAGGAGGAACCGCAAGGAGATGTTGTCCTCCCCTGCTATGCTGTTGGTTCCCAAAGTTTTAAGATTTTCATATGGCAAAGTTGGTGTCAAGAAAGGGTTGAACAAGCTGAGTAGGGATTCAAAACAATTGCACACTAAGGAAATGGGTCGTGTTGGACCCCTTCAAAAGTTACCTGGGATCAGAAGAAGCAAGAAAGCTAATGATGGGATGGTTTCTTCATCTGTTGAACATTTTGTGAAAGTGATTGATAAATCTGTTGATTACAAATCTAAGGAGGGGGACATTGTTGTGCAATGGCAAGATGTGTTTTCTGAGACC
>NW_021469098.1:0-364 GCF_001605985.2 Dendrobium catenatum | reverse complement strand
ATTAAAATCTGAAAAGCTTTGTAAAATATTTTTGTTGGGAATTATAAGGTGCCAGAATTCTTTGAGATTTTGTATAAAAGGAGGAAATTCTATTGGAAGCCATAAGAGGCCAAAATCATTTGAAATTGTATTTGGGATTGAAGAAACCTAATATGAATTACTGTTATATGAATTTAAGTTTTAATTAACTTTTCAGTATTATTATTTGAATCTAGATAACTGTTATGCTTTTATTACTCTGCTTAATTTAGTGATTTATTTATATGACATTAACTACATTTAAATATTCTAAAAATAGTTAATAAAAAATGATTTAAAATTTTAGACCGGCATTTATGGTATGTTGAACTGCTATAGCTTACTG
>NW_021469097.1:0-514 GCF_001605985.2 Dendrobium catenatum | reverse complement strand
TTCCACGTTCAATTATGGGAGGAATCTCATCTAGTATATCTCTGATCGAATGAGTGCCTCTTGAGAGCATCAACAGACACAAAGCAGCATTCATTTCCTCATTCGCGTACTCCGAGGATAAAGCTGGAGAAGCAGAATAAATAGAGATCTTCGTAACCTTATGTGGTGTTCTCCTCCTCTTGCTAACTGACATTGAAATTAAGGAAACTTTCTTATTAGATTGGCTCTGCATTTCATCGGCTTGCTCATCATAACTTCCCCCGCTCCATAATTCATCGTCGTCATCATGTTTGAGCTCATCTCTGGTCATCTCAAATGAAGTATTCAATGAGGAGCAAACCTTCGCTCTCTTGGCATCAACTTCATCCTTCTCCTTCTCCGGACACACATCATCAAATCGACGCGACTTCTTTGGGTTATCTCTAAGGCCGTATATGTTGACTGGCTTGTCTTTGTCATCCATGAGAGAGCTCAGCCCAACATGAGTTTTCATGTGACCCCCAAGAGATCTTCC
>NW_021469096.1:0-380 GCF_001605985.2 Dendrobium catenatum | reverse complement strand
ATCAAGCGTTTTAATGCCGAACATCTATAAGCCTGTGTCAATTCTACTTAAACTGACGACATAATTTGAGAAAAATACAATGGTCTGACTTGTCCTTGAAGGCGACCAGATTACAAGTATCAACTAAGAAATTTGCAAGAGTTCAACGTCACTCCAATGCAGGTGGCAATCCGGTAGAACTCCGGTGTCAGGCGGAAGACCGGTAGTGGCACTTTAGTGTTAGGGGGTACTTCAGCTTCGGATGGCACTCCGGCGTCCCTTGGTAGTCCGATGGTGGTGCGGTAGCACTCCGGCGTCCCTTGACGGTCCGACGGTGGTGCGTTAGAGCTCCGGCGATGGTGCTGCAGCACTCCGGCGTCCCTTGGTGGTCCGGCGGTGGT